>NC_064860.1:24325000-24625000 GCF_024139225.1 Suncus etruscus | reverse complement strand
AAAGACAATGGTCAGATAATACTGTAGGTAGGGTATATGTTTGACTTGCGCATGTCCAAACTAGGTTCGATCCTCAGCATCCCATATAGTCTTAGCCTGCCAGAAGTGATCTGAGTGTAGAACCAGGAATAAACTCGTGGCATCAGTGAGTGTGGTGCCTCCCACCAACAGATAAAAAGAGACATAAAACCTACATAGGGGACTAGGTATATAACATAAAAGCTAGAGAGAATATCTGACTTGTCCCAAATCCCTTATTACCCCTCAGATGTCTGACTTGCACTAGATGCCTGATTCACTCTTGGATCCCTGACTTGCTTGAGGCCTCATTTCTGACCCTCAGCAGCACATGGCCTATTCCTGCAGTACCAACTATGGTTCTGGTGGCCCCCAACATTGCTGCACTGTGGAGACAAACACCAGATCATCAGGCCTCCACCATAAGATGGTGGGTAGTGGGGCCAGAGAGATAGTACAGCAGGTGTGGCTCCCTCTCAAAACAAATGGTGCATAGTAGGAAATTGATCTGGGGTCCCTGAGTTCTGCTGGGGACCCCAAACCCCACCACGTATATACACAAAGTCAATCCATTTGGGAGGAAAAATAAAACTATAATGACAGATGTGCTGAATCTATACATAGACAATCCCATAGAATCACCCCAAAAGCTGTTAGAGCTGAAAAATAAATTTAGGAGGCCAAGAGATGGTACTGGGATTAAAGCATGTGTCTTAAATGTGACAAACCCCCAGTTTGATTTCCAGCACCACCACTTATAGTTCCTGAGAACTCGAAGCAGAGATCCCTTAGTGCAGACCTAGGAGTAAAGCTCTGAGAACAAGTATACACAACCCACCCTCAGCCCTGCCCTCCAAAAGGGGAAAGAATTTAGTATTGTTGTATGACAAATCAGTAAACAAAATTAACCTGGTTTCTAAGTGTATTGCAAATAATAGACAAAGGAAATAAGCAATTCCATTCATTATACTGCCCTACCCAAAAGATTTCAAGGCATTTGATAACAAATCTAAGGAGATAAAAGAAAAAGACTAAGTTTACACATAGAGAGAACTATGGTTTCCAGTGGTGGGATGTGGAATAAGTGCAAAGCGTAAAGTTGGTCAAGAGACACAAGCCTCGACTGACTCAGTCCTCAGTCCTCCTGGTATGTAAGATACATTACGGCACTTTTCTTTTTTCTTTTTCTTTTTTTCTTTTTATTGCACTTTTCTAAATGTCCATATTGAAGGCAATTAAAACAAAAAAGGAGACACAAATGCAGAAAGAAAGGGAAAAAAGTGCAAAAATACTCCATCTTAAATTTTGATATTGAGACTCTGAATAATTGGTAAGAAGATATAATGACACTGAGCTATCAAGATATGAACTACTCAAAGCAATCTCCAGATTCAATACTGGACTTATCTAAATCCCAAAGATCTTTATGAAAAAACAGCATAATGCATGTTAAAAATTATTAGTCTCAGTAGACTCCAGACAGCCAAAGTAATCTAGAAAAAGAATAAAGTTGTAGGTTTCACCCTTTACAATAATCTAAATAGTATAGTATTGGCAAAAAGAAAGTTACTACCAAAAACAAAAACAGTAACAATGAAAAGAAAAACTTACAGATAAATGGTATACAAACTCAGAAATAAAACTCATGAATATGTTCATGCAATTTTCAGCCAGAGTGAAAAGATAAGACTTTTCAATACAAGATGTTAAGAAAACTGGATGTGGGGGTCAGAGCATAGTACAGAAGGTAGCGGGTAGGTTCTTGCCTTGAACGCGGCCTGACCTGGATTTAATCCCCAGCAACCCATATGGTCCCTACGCCCACCAGAAGTCCTTTTTCAGTGCAGAGCAAAGACTAAGCCATGAGCACAGCTGGGTGTCATCCAAAACCAAAAATAACCTGGGTATCTATGTGTAAAAGAATAAAGTTAAAGGATTTAACATAAATCGAAAACCTGCAAGTAAAAGATAAAATTCTGAAATTCTTAAAAGTTAAAAAAAAGCCTTTGACACTGGGTTTTGTACTGATTTCTTAATGATACCCCAAAACTTAGGCAATGAAAGGAAAACACTGAGTTTCATCAGAAATTAAAATGTTTGAGCATTAGATGATAGGATGGAAGTAATATTTTTAATTACATAGTTGTTAAGGAATTAACACTCTTTCCCCTGGTTCTTCTTGGTGCCAGAATGGGCAAAGTTTAGAGCTTATTCATGTCTTTGTACATGGGGATTAGTCCTGGTAGGTTTGGGGGACTATATGTGGGGCAGAAATTAGTACAAATTGTCACATGCAAGGCAAAGGCTTTCCTCCTGGACTAACTTTTTAGTTCCCCAATAACATTCTTCGCTTTTGTGGGCCATACCTAGCAGTGTTCAGGGCTTACTTCTCAAGGGACTAGAAGGAATATATATGGGGTGTACTGAATTGAACCCAAGTTGGCTGAGTGCAAGGTAACTGCCCTTCCCTCTGTACTATTGCTCTGGTGCTAACATTACTGAAATCCATCCTTCCTGCCAACATATGATTTATTTACCTTTGTGTCTTTTTGCCTCCAAACCGAACCTCTTCTCTTAAAAGAGAGAAATGTGCTTCATGGCTTGTTAATCCAAGCATAATCTGTTGGAAAAGTGATTAGGAAAAGTATCTCTTCTCTCATTTATATAGTATCAAAGAATCAATGTATCAAATTCAAAGAATTTGAATAAAACACACTTCTAAATAGAGACCACCAGGCTTATTTAAAGACAATAAATGGCACATTAGAATATAAATACTAAATGTTATTTATTCATTAGTAGATAATGAAAAGGATAAAGTGAGTTTTCTTGTTAGTTGGTTTTGAAGCCATAAATGGCAGCTTTTGGGAGAGTCAATTCTAACTGGGCACAGGGGTTACGCTGGCAATCCCTGGAGGACTCTGGGGATCAAATCTGGCCCTGAATGCACCCAGCCCACTAGACTTTTTCTCTCCACACCCCAAGTATTTCAGTAAAAAAGTTTCCCGGGGCTGGAGAGATAGCATATCGGTGTTTGCCTTGCAAGCAGCCGACCCAGGACCCAAGGTGGTTGGTTCGAATCCCGGTGTCCCATATGGTCCCCCGTGCCTGCCAGGAGCTATTTCTGAGCAGATAGCCAGGAGTAACCCCTGAGCACTGCTGGGTGTGGCCCAAAAACCAAAAAAAAAAAAAAAGTTTCCCTTAAGACTTCCATGACCACACTTTCTATCTACTAATCTTGCCCTCAACCTCTCTCCCCACCCAACCAAAATCCTCTTCTCTTGGGTTTCACACCTCCCCACTTGCCACAGGGATGGGTAAGAAAAGGGGAGAGGTAGAAACCCTATCAAGATAGAAGAACTCAGGCAACTCTGTGACTGTCTAGAAAAGGTGTTTACATTGGGCATTGATTCCCAAAGGCCAGCTAGTGAAACATACCGAGTAACTGCAATATCTATTATGTCCAAGCTGATTCAATGAAAGATTTATGAAGCAATCAGAACAACAAAAATAGTAACTACTTATATGCTAAGTTGTTCATTTTTGTCATGTGAGACAATGGCATTGTGGTTACCTTTTAAATAATACTTCTTTCGAGAAACACCTTGAGGGGCTAGAGCGATAGATAGCACAGTGGGTAGGCTGTCTGCCTGTTGACAGGGTTTAATCCCTGGCATACCATAAGGATGACTTGAACACAAGGCTTTGGAGCAAGCCTACCAGGATTGATTTGTGTGTGCAGGGCCAGGAGTGTGACCCTGAGGAGTTTGATTCCTGAGCACTACCAGGTGTGACCCCCACCTCAACCAAAAATAAAAGAAATACTTTGAATCATCTGGGATTTGCTTCAAAAATCAAGCTAATCAGAAGAATGGCCACAAGAGGGCATGTATAGGAGCTAAATGTTCTTGAAAGTGAATAAAGTGTAAAGGGGTTCTTTATATTGTCTTCTCTATCTCAATTATATATGAAAAATTTTACAACAGGAAGCTTAAAGAGTCTAGTAGTCATTTGTGTCATGAAATATTAGATTAGGTATTGTCATGGACTCAGAGCTGGTATGGATAGTGTGTTTGCCTTGCATGCAGCCCACCTGGTCCAATATACCATATATGGTCCCCTGCATAGTCAGGAGCCACTCATGAGCAGAGACAGAGCAGCTCTTGAGCACTGCAAGTGTGGCTGTAAATAAATACAGAAAATCCAAATAAATACATAAATCTAAACAAATAAACAAAAAAAAGGCAAAAGGAGCTTCTTTCCTGGCCAGTGAGGTGGCGCTAGAGGTAAGGTATCTGCCTTGCAAGCGCTAGCCAAGGAAGGACCGCGGTTCGATCCCCCGGCGTCCCATATGGTCCCCCCCAAATCAGGGACAATTTCTGAGTGCTTAGCCAGGAGTAACCCCTGAGCATCAAATGGATGCGGTCCGAAAAAACAAAAAGAAACAAAAAATAAATCTAAAATAATTTAAAAATAAAAAATGAGAAAAAACAAAACAAAACAAAAAAAACAAAAAAACAAAAAAGGAGCTTCTTTCCTGACCTCAGCAAAGAAGTTATAGCTCCTGGTATATATTAGATGTGATGAAGGGCTGCAGAACCTGTTTACAAGAAACCATGACTCAGGGCTCATTTCCCCAGTGTTCTAAAACTTGGTGAGGGGAAGAGTAATCACACCTGTTTCCAATGCTGGAGAACGCCTGGCTGAAATAACAAACACTGAACTTACCAGGTCAGCATCTAAACCATAAAGACAGTGTCTGGTGTTTGGATCATGATCTGGTTTGGCTTTCTGGGATCTGATAAATTCCATGATTTTATGTTCTCCTTCTCCTGGAGTCTAAATATAATGTTTTAAAATATATATGGTTACATGATATACTTTAGAGTGTTACATTTTTGAAATGTTCTTAGATGGGGAGGAGAGGGAGATAATGACCTCATGGCCTGAGAAGTAGATGGTGACTCCTTGCCATGACTTGTCTGTAGAAATTTTCATATTTACAAAATACTTCAGATGTTCGTGTAACCTGGCCATGAATTCAGTCCCTATAAATAAAAGGTTTCATAAGTTTAACTGGAGAAAAACACAAGAGTAATGATAATGAGTTCTAAATAACAAATGTTAACACTCATCTAAATATCCAAAAAAGCAGCTGGAAAAAGAGGTGGAAAATTCTCCAACACTGTTACAAAGCAAATATGCCTTTCCTGGACCAATTTTACTACTAGATCTGCAGCAGGCCAGCCTTGCCAGTGCACAGGGCAGAGGGCACAGGTAATTGGGAGCCCAGAACCTCAAACCATATCCCCAAACTCTGACAATTCAGACAAACTGTACACAGGACAAAATTGTTATTATCTCAAACAATACATGGTTTCATTTAATGAAGAAAAAAAATCCAGCATTATTAAACTATCGTAAGATTTTATGATTTCAGAAATGTATAAAGTATGTTGTTGCATGAGTATGAAATTTATTATACTGACACATCCATTTCAAGTCCCAGAAATTCTTAGATTTGAGAGGTAGTGTTAGTCTCTGAGAAGCAGAAAGCAAGGGTGAGGAGATATGTTCCTTGTACTTAAATACAACAAGCTGCAGGAATGTGGCGACCTACAACCTCATGGACAACAAACCTAGCATTCACATAAGTCAATGCTAGGAGTAAGGTTCTTCAGGGCTGCAATTTTGTGCACCACAGAAAATAGGTCCTGTCTACTGCTGCTCTCTAATCAACAGTATAAGTCTTCATCACAGGCCTTCAGAAGCCACTTACACCCTAGAACCAAACCAGCCAGGAGGAGAAACAGCTGGGGAATGAAATCCAATCCTAAAGAGAAAATTAACTGAGGCAAACAAAAAAAAAATCATTTCAAGTCTAAAATATGTATACTTAAAACTGCTTAGCAATTTTACCTGAATTAACTTACCTGGTGTAATACAATTGGAATCAAATCTGGCCTCAGAAGGAAGACTTTCTCCTTTTTCTATCGCCTTTTTAATTTTGTCTTCTGCCTCCTTTGCTGACCTTTTTCAAAATGAAAAGGAAATGTCATTGAAACTTTCTAGGAAAAGGTCGGAAATCTTTTTTGATAAAGTCAGGTGCTGGTTAGATGATTCTTTAACATTCTTAGTTCACATTGGGGCCGGAGAGATAGCACAGAGGTAAGGCGTTTGCCTTAGATGCAGAAGGACGGTGTTTCAAATCCCGGAAGCCTGCCAGGAGCGATATTTGAGCATAGAGCCAGGAGTAACCCCTGAGCATTGCCGGGTGTGACCCCCACCCCCCGCCAAAAAAAAACAACCAACAAACATTCTTAGTTGACACTGAAACTCTTTAAGAGCTTTTTCCATTACTACCATTTCCACATCACTAACAAGAAGCTAAAAAATACTGTATCTAAAAGAGAGTAATTTTGTTTTGGGGGTCACAACTGGAAGTACTTATGAATTACTGCTGGTTCTGTGCTTGGGAATCACTCCTGGTGGGCTTGGGAGATCATATGGAATACAGGGATAGAACCTGGGTCAGCTGCATACAAGGCAAACGTCCTACCCACTGTACTATTATTACTCCAGCTCCAAGAGAGTAGTAGTCTTCTACAGCCTTCCATATGCTCTGAGATGTGACACCTTCTTTGACTGATAAAATAGAACATTCTAAGTAGGAAAATAGTGTCCTGTCATTTCTGGGGAATTTTAAGCAGAAATGAAACATCAAAAGAAGGAATACTAAGTAAAGTAAATTATATTTCAAATAATAATGATCTCAGGCGTTTTCTCCAAGAAAAGCCATATTTTACCTAAAGCGTCGGCCACGCTGCTGGTTCATTTTTGCGCGAGGAGCCACACCATCGACGGCCATGAAGAACACTTTCCTTGGCTTAATAATGCGAAACAGTACCTCCAAATAGTGAAAAATGTCGGTAAAGATTTTATCATCGGAAATTCTGAAGTGGACATCATCATCATTAGGATGGGAGCACTGGTGTATGATGCCATTCATATCCAGGTACAAATTGTCAAACTCAGGAATCTAAAAACAGAAGAAGCACTACCATTACTTGCACCAACCATGGTAAGTTGGAGTCAAGGCATTCTCAATACTTAAAGTGGATCCAAAAACACAAGGAAGTAGACAGCCAAGAACAAACAGGAAGGACTGCTAAGATGAAGACTATGTGCTTATCTGATATGCCATCAGCATATGATCAAAAGAAATCTAAAAATTTCAATGTAATTTGGCAGGAGGGAAGAGAAGAGGTACTTTATGAACTGATTCCAGTTTTCCTGGAATAAACTTTTTTTGTTGTTGTTGTTTGCTTTTTGTTTCTGGACCACTTGGCAGTGCTAAAATTATTCCTAGCTCTGCAAACAGAAATCACTCTTTATGAGTTCAGGGGACCAAACGGGATGCCAGGGATGGATCCTGAGTCAATGGCATCCAAGACAAGTGATGTATTCTCTCCGGCCCCCATGGAATAATCCAATTTTGAACCTTTGCATAGTTGTTTGAGAGCAGCTGGTGGCCCTTAAAACATCTCATTTTAAAAACATTACTTGGAAGTCAGGGAGGTAGCTTTAAGGGCTGGAAGCTCAGGCTCTGTATGACCCAGGACCTCTGGGATGGCCTAGTGGGCCCTGACATCACTAGGTTCAAACACAGATCCCAAGAGACTCAGGGCTCATAGGCTGGGAATCCAGTCCAGAAAGTTAACTACAATAATCAAACAGCTATGAAAGACACCAATTTTAATGGACCAAATTTTAAATCTATCCTTAGTGTACTTATGTCACAAATTGGCCTTAATGAGGTTATTTTTGATCATCGAAAACAAAATTCCTAAAAAATGGAGAAATTCCAAGATACTTCCAACAAATAAAAATCTGTGCCAAACCAGAGAGTCAAACTATTATTGTCCAGATCATGTATCATCAAGTTAGTCTAAATAGTAATCACACTTTTTCCACTTTACAGCTAACTGACTCACGCAGATTAGTACTCAAACCTTTCCATTCAAGAAAGGTCAAAGTCTGTTGTCTACATAGCCAGATAGGCACTAATGACCTTCATAAAATCCTCTTTCTCAGGTATCCCGCTGAATCCAATTCAACCCATGTTGCAAATAAAATAAATATAAATTTAGAATTTGCAACTGTCTAAAATGTGATTGGAATCCAAGAATGAAACTCCTTTTTTTCAGAAGTTCAATCCTAATGGCATGCGTCAAACACTTCTAAAAAAAGAAGAAAAAACCGACACTCGCATGATAGTGTACACGGGATTACTGCTCCCCACGATCAACACGACGCTGTTATCATCGTTGAATCTGGATGGACACCGATGGATGTCAAAACTGCAAAACCCGCTGGTCCCTTACCTACCACACCAGAGATGTCAGAGTGACAGCAACCGTGACAAGCACTTCGTAGAGCCCAGATGGCTCGAATGCTCTGCACTTTTAGAACTCACACTCTCACACACACACACACACACACACACACACACACACACACACACACACACAAACACACACACACACTGCCCTGAGGTCTCTCTATGCATGCATTTTGATGACTGGTGCCAACAGAGCGAGACATTTTCTTCCTTCACTCCCTCCTCAAGCGCCTCCAAGTCGCACCAACTCTGCCCATCCGAAGTCGTGTGCATCTGTGTGTTGGTGCATGCATACATGCATGCTATGTGTGTTTTTTTGGTGTGTGTGTGTGTGTGATGAGACAAAAGAATAACAAAGGCAGCAGCTAGAGCTCGGTAGGCACTGGAGGCGGAGATCCAGGAAAGTAAACAAGGTGACGACTAGGTCGGAGGATCCGGGCTTTCTGATAACTCGGAGCTCAAGACAGAGATGGGGGGCCTGAAAGCCTCAGGGGGGCCCTCGGTCCTACAGCTCGGAAGGAAGGAAAGAAGGAAGGAAGGAAGGAAAGGAAGAGCGACCCCCCAACAATCTGTCCCGTCCCCCCCATCGACCCCCACCACTGAGCTGTCAGAATGGCCCATGCAGCTGGCCGTGGGGCGCCTCCCGGGCTTGCAAGGTGCATGCGCCCACCTGGCATCCCCATCCCCGGGTCCCTGCTGCGGGGGCGGCGGGCGGGAAGGGGCCCAGAGGCCTCCGGGTCTTGGGGAGAGGGGCCCCGGTTCCAACCCACCTGATGCTCCTTCACCACCTCGCTGAGGCAAGGGTACCGCTCTGAGATCCAGCGGTAAAACTTGGGGACTCCCATTTCGGCCGTCAACACCACCAGCTGTCCCGGCCCCGACAAAACGAAACCAAACGCCCCGCCGGGGCCTCCTCCACCTCAGCCTCCGCCTCCGCCTCCGCCGCCGCCGCCGTCACCGCGCCAGTCGCGCCGCCGATGACGTCACCGCGCGCCGGCCATAGAGTCCGGCGTTTTGCGGGCCTAGAGCGGCCGCCTTCTACGGCCTCTCTGGACTCGCCTGGAGAGTGAAGCATGCAGCAAGCCGACTGAAATGTAGCATCAACTTCTCAGCCTTCTCTCCCCCCACTCAATTGCCTGGGGTGGCCCTCTAGGGTGAAAATGCGAAAATTGAAAATTGGTTCCTTCGGGGAACATAAACATAAACTCACCGTCGAATTTCTCTTAGAAACATTTTTTGCAACTTTGTCAAAGTGTCTGTCCATTTCTTCTCCCCATTTTTTTTGGATGGGATTAGATTTTCTTGTAAAGTTCTGTCAGAGCCTTGTATATTTTGGAGATTAACCCCTTATCTGATGGGTATTGCCTGAATAGTTTCTCTGACTCAGTGGGTGGCTCTTGTATCCTGGGTGCTATTTCCTTTGAGGTGCAGAAGCTTCTCAGCTCATCTGTTTATCTCTGCTTTCACTTGCTTGGAGAGTGCAGTTTCCTCCTTGAAGATACCTGTAATCTCAATGTCCTGGAGTGTTTTGCCTACGTGTTGTTCTGTATATCTTATAGATTTGGGTCTGATATCGAGATCTTTCATCCATTTGGATTTTACCTTCGTACATGATGTTAACTGGAGGGTCTAAGTTCAATTTGTTTGCAAGTGGCTAGCCACTTGTTGAAGAGGCTTTCTTTGCTCCATTTAGGATTTCTTGCTCCTTTATCAAAAATTAGGTGATTGTATGTCTGGGGAACATTCTCTGAGTATTCAAGCCTATTCCACTGATCTGAGGGCCTGTCTTTATTCCACATGCTGTTTTGATAACTATTGCTTTGTAGTAAAGTTTAAAGTTGGGGAAAGTAATGCCTCCCATATTCTTTTTCCCAATGATTGCTTTAGCTATTCTAGGGTGTTTATTGTTCCAAATGAATTTCAAATTTCTCTGACAAAGAAAATCAAATGTCCAAAAGACACATGAAAAAATGCTCCACATCACTAATCATCAGGGAGATGCAAATCAAAACAACTATGAGGTACCACCTCACACCACAGAGATTGGCACACATCACAAAGAATGAGAACAAGCAGTGTTGGCGGGGATGTGGAGAGAAAGGAACTCTTATCCACTGCTGATGGGAATGCTGTCTAGTTCAACCTTTATGGAAAGCGATATGGAAATTGAGCTCCCATACAATCCAACTATACCACTCCTAGGAATATACCCTAGGAACACAAAAATACAATATAAAAATCCCTTCCTCACACCTATATTCATTGCAGCACTATTTACCATAGCAAGACTCTGGAAACAACCAAGATACCCTTCAACAGATGAATGGTTAAAGAAACTGTGGTATATATACACAATGGAATATTATGCAGCTGTCAGGAAAGATGAAGTCATGAAATTTTCCTATACATGGATGTACATGGAATCTATTATGCTGAGTGAAATAAGTCAAAGAGAAAGATGCAGAATGATCTCACTCATCTATGGGTTTTAAGAAAAATGAAAGACATTCTTGCAATAATAATTTTCAGACGCAAAAGAGAGAAGGGCTGGAAGTTACAGCTCACCTCATGAAGCTCACCACAAACAGATATGAGTTTAGTTAGAGAAATAACTACATTTTGAACTATCCTAATAATGAGAATGTACGAGGGAAATAGAAAGCCTGTCTAGAGTACAGGCGGGGGTTGGGTGGGAAGGAGGGAGACTTGGGACATTGGTGATGGGAGTTCTTTACATGACTGAAACCTAAACACAATCATGTATGTAATCAAGGTGTTTAAATAAAAAATATATATAAAAAAACATTTTTTGCAGCACAACAGGGAGTACTGGCCTTGCATCACTGTCTCCCCCAAACATCCCCATATAGGCCCCTGACCCCTATAGAAGTGATGGTACATATACACAATGGAGTATTATGCAGCCATCAGGAGAGATGAAGTCATGTAATTTTCCTATACATGGATGGACATGGAATCTATTATGCTGAGTGACATAAGCCAGAGGGGAGAGATATATGCAGAATAGTCTCCCTCGTCTATGGGTTTTAAGAAAAATAAGACACGTGTGCAATAATTCTCAGAGACAAAGAGAGGAGGGCCGGAAGGTCCGGCTCACGACATGAAGTTCACCACAAAGAGTGGTGATTGCAGTTAGAGAAATAACTACACTGAGAACTATCATAACAATATAAATGAATGAGGGAAGTAGAAAGCCTGTCTAGAGTACAGATTGGGGTGGGGTGGGGAGGAGATAGATTTGGGACATTGGTGGTGGGAATGTTGCACTGGTGAAGGGGGGTGTTCTTTACATGACTGAAACCCAAATACAATCATTTGTAATCAAGATTTTTAAATAAAGATATTAATATTAACAAGAAGATATCGCTCCTGGAAGGCTCAGGGAACTATTAAAAAAAAAAAAAGAATGAAAGAAGTGATTCCTGGGCCTGGAGAGATAGCACAGTGGCGTTTGCCTTGCAAGCAGCCAATCCAGGACCAAAGGTGGTTGGTTCGAATCCCGGTGTCCCATATGGTCCCCCGTGCCTGCTAGGAGCGATTTCTGAGCAGACAGCCAGGAGTAACCCCTGAGCAACGCCGGGTGTGGCCAAAAAACCAAATAAATAAATAAATAAATAAAAGAAGTGATTCCTAAACAAAGGAGGATTAAGACAGCCTCTGTGGCTCAAAATAAACGAAAAATAGTTTTCTTCCTAACTTGTAAAAGTTCCTAACTCCCCTTTCGATTCCATCCAGGTTTCTCTGTAAAGTTATTATTTCTGAGTTGAAGAAATAATGTTTTACTTTCCAGACCTGCCTTTCCCCCCCACAAAATATATTCTTTGATTGAATCATCCAGAACTGCTTTGATACTTTTTGCTGCATCACTTTCTTTTCTTTTTTTGTGTTTTTTTTGGGTCACACCTGGCGGTGCTCAGGGGTTACTCCTGGCTGTCTGCTCAGAAATAGCTCCTGGCAGGCACGGGGGACCATATGGGACACCGGGATTCGAACCAACCACCTTTGGTCCTGGATCGGCTGCTTGCAAGGCAGACGCCGCTATGCTATCTCTCCGGACCCTGCTGCATCACTTTCAATCGTACCAAAAGGCAGAATTCTATCGAATAAGTGAAAGATAAAAGTTTCCCATTTGATTATTAAATTCATTGCTTTGTAATTTTAATTTACATGAAAATGTGGAAACTCAGTAACATTTTTTCTGTGTGAATTGCAATGAAATGTTTGGTATTGTTGTTTCCAAACCACTAGACTCCTAGACTCTGCATTCTGTCTGGTACATGTCAGTACGGCAGCAGCTATAAAAATCACAGGATAAGGGGCCGGTGAGATGGCATGAAGGGTAGGACGGTGGTTCGAATTCCGGCATTCCGTATGGTCCCCCGAGCCCGCTAGGAGTGATTTCTGAGCATAGAGCCAGGAGTAACCCCTGAGCGCTGCCAGGTGTGACCCAAAAACAAAACAAACAAACAAACAAGCAAAATCACAGAATATTTACTTAAGTTTTAACACTCCTCTTTCTTGCTTTATTTTTTTTTCCTGTCAATTTAAAATCGTTGTTAGTTCATTAGGGGCCGAGAAATAGTACATTGACAGGGCATTTATTTGCCCTGCAGGTGGCCTACCTGTGGTCAATACCTGCCACTCCATCTGGTCCCCTGAGCATCACCAAGAATGATTCCTGAGTTCAGAGCCAGAATACCTGAGCATTGCAAGGTGTAATCCCCAAAGAAAACAAAAACAAGTTTGTTTGTTTTAGTTTTTGGGTGACACCTGGCATCGCTCAGGGGTCTATGCTCAGAAATTGCTTCTGGCAGGCCTGAGGGACCATCTGATATATCAGGATTCAAACCACTGTCCTTCTGCATGCAAGGCCCTGCCTTCATGCTATTTCTCCGGCCCCCATAACAAGTTTTATCAAGTGAAACTGATGAGCTCTTTGTTTTACTAGATTATCAATACTTAAGAGGGCAAAAGAAGTTGCTCTGAGAACAAATTTAATTGAGTAAAATATTTATTAACAAATCCTCTTGTTAACCAGTACATGAAAGAAAATAAAGTTTGTAAAATAAAATTAGGCTGATTTGTTTCTTGCAAAGAGCCAAAGAAGGTATAGAATGCTGGGTTTGTGCAAAAGAAAGAATTTTTAGGTACTGTCCTGAATAGTGCTGACTCAGGTTAGATCTGAGCATCACTCCTGGAAATGCTCGAGAATCAGAGTCAGTTAGCTCTGGGAACAGCTTGGTGTGGATCCCAAAACAACCCCCCATATCATGTTTAATTTCTCCAGTTACCATTCACAATATATATTAAGAAGACAGTTTATTTTTATTTATTTATTCATTCATTCATTTATTTATTTTTTTGTGGTTTTTGGGTCACACCCGGCAGTGCTCAGGGGTTATTCCTGGCTCAGAAATTGCTCCTAGGGGCCGGCGAGGTGGCGCTAGAGGTAAGGTGTCTGCCCAAGCGCTAGCTAAGGAAAGGACCATGGTTCGATCCCCCGGTGTCCCATATGGTCCCCCCAAGCCAGGGGCAATTTCTGAGCGGGTAGCCAGGAGTAACCCCTGAGCATCAAACGGGTGTGGCCCGAAAAACCAAAAAAAAAAAAAAGGGGCCGGGCGGTGGCACTGGAGGTAAGGTGCCTGCCTTGCCTGCGCTAGCCTAGGACGGACCGCGGTTCGATCCCCCGGCGTCCCATATGGTCCCCCAAGAAGCCAGGAGCAACTTCTGAGCGCATAGCCAGGAGTAACCCCTGAGCGTCACAGGGTGTGGCCCAAAAAAACCAAAAAAAAAAAAAAAAAAAAAAAAAAAAAGGGGCCGGGCGGTGGCGCTGGAGGTAAGGTGCCTGCCTTGCCTGCGCTAGCCTAGGACGGACCGCGGTTCGATCCCCCGGCATCCCATATGGTCCCCCAAGAAGCCAGGAGCAACTTCTGAGCGCATAGCCAGGAGTAACCCCTGAGCGTCACAGGGTGTGGCCCAAAAAAAAAAAAAAAAAAGAAATTGCTCCTGGCAGGCATGGGGGACCATATGGGACGCCAGGATTCGAACTGATGACCTCCTGCATGCAAGGCAAATGCCTTACCTCCATGCTATCTCTCCGGCCCAAGAAGACAGTTTATTTTAATGACATATATTATTTTAAGTATTAACAAAGGATAAATAACATCATTTTCTCTGGGAACATACTGTATTTTGGAACTGAATAATAATAATGACATATTAGTACCAAAAGCATTGACTTTGGATGTGATGTATTCTTTTTTTTTGTTTTGTTTTTTGGGCCACACCCGGCGGTGCTCAGGGGTTACTCCTGGCTGTCTGCTCAGAAATAGTGATGTATTCTTTGAAGCAACTTCATTCACATATAAGGGGTCCAGCCCAGGTACATCTGGCACAGTAAGTTTTCGTCAGTAGCTTCCTGTATAAGGTAATGCACATGTCCTTCAATGGATAATGGCAGCCCTGTCACTCTATTTCGGTTCTTGATTACACCTTGCAGTCTCTGTTCAATGTCAAGAACATGCGTCTTGGCCTAGAAAAGAAAAAAATGAAAATAACAAAGGCTAAAGGATTACATAACTTGGAATCACTACTCACCTGTTATTTAACTTTTCTTTTATTTAGAGCAATACTCATCAGTGCTCAGGGATCACTTCTGGCAGGGTCAAGATGATATGGAATGCCAGGGACTAAACCTGGGTCATTCTCATGCAAAAGCAAGCACCCCAATCCTTAACACCCCTTTAACATTCTAAACCCCTTTTAACAATTGCTAACAATTGTTAACGCCTCTTTATTCATCATTACCCCTTTATGAAAGCAAATAATAAACAAGAATGAAACAAACACAGTAACTTGAGGTGCTAATTTTGTTCTTTTCTATGGGGGGGGGGGTTTGGACCATACTGAATGACACTTAGGGATTACTCCTGGCTCTGTGCTCAGATGTCACTCCTGATAGGCTCAGGGAACACTATGGGATGCTAAGGATCAAACCCAGGTCCACGTGCAAGGCAAACGTACTACCACTGTGCTACCACTCTGGCCCTGAGGTGCTAATTTTGAAGCTTGCAATGTTAAGACAATATGAACGTCTTGAATATTTTTCTATACTATAAGAAATACCTGGGAATCCCACATTATAATTCTAAAAATATAACACTGGTTAAAAAAGTTATCCTGGGGGCCCGGAGAGATAGCACAGCGGTGTTTGCCTTGCAAGCAGCCCATCCAGGACCAAAGGTGGTTGGTTCGAATCCCGGTGTCCCATATGGTCCCCCGTGCCTGCCAGGAGCTATTTCTGAGCAGACAGCCAGGAGTAACCCCTGAGCACCGCCGGGTGTGGCCCAAAAACAAAAACAAACAAACAAAAAAGTTATCCTGGAAGCGCTTAGGACTTAAATATGAGTTTTTTAATAAAAATTTGAATATTATTAAATTTTACTTTTATATTAAATGTTTTATTAGTTTATTTGAAAATTTAAAATTTTATTTTTGGTTATTAGAAAGAACTACAACCTCTTCAAAATAATATTAATGAGTAAAATGCTATCAATTAAAGCTGAGAATGAATGTTTTATAATATCAGGCAATTGGGGTTTAAGTTTTGTTTTTTTTTTGATTTTTGGGCCACATCCGGTGACGCTCAGGGGTTACTCCTGGCTATGCGCTCAGAAGTTGCTCCTGGCTTGGGGGACCATATGGGACACCCGGGAATCGAACCGCAGTCCGTCCAAGGCTAGCACAGGCAAGGCAGGTCCCTTACCTCTAGCGCCACTGCCCGGCCCTGGGGTTTAAGTTCTTTTCAGTTTTTTTTTTTCTTTCTTTTTTATTGGGGGTTCACACCTGGCAGCGCTCATGTGTTACTTACTCCTGGCTCTCTGCTCATAAATCGCTCCTGGCAGGCTCAGGGGACCATCGGGGATGCTGGGATTCTAGCTACTGTCCTTCTGCATGCAAGGTAAACAACCTACCTCCATGCTATCTTTCCAGCAACCCCCCCTTTTTTTCTTTTTTAAAATTTCATTTAAACCATTGTGATTTACAAAGTTATTCAATGTTGGGATTTATATATACAACTTGTTTCACATATTTTTTGTCTTGTATTTTTTTGTTTGTTTTTGGGTCACACCCGGTGATGCTCAGGGGTTACTCCTGGCTATGCACTCAGAAATCACTTCTGGCTCGGGGGACCATATGGGACACCAAGGATTGAACCTGGGTCCATCATGTGTCAGCCGCGTGCAAGGCAAATGCCCTATCACTGTGCTATTGCTCTGGCTCCTCAGTCTTGTTTTTGATTTACACCCTGCAGTGCTAAGGGGCTACACTTTTATCTAGGAGTAGCTTGTTCCAGGTAATACATGGAGACCATTGGTATGCAGGTAGCAAACCCAGTTTTCCTGCATACAAAGCATGTGCTTCAACCCTTTAGTAGCTCCCTAAATAACACTCCCATCCCTTCCATATCTCTTTTTTTGGGGGGGATTGGTGGAGATGGGGTATTTGGCCCACACTTGGTGATGCTCAGGACTTATTCCTGGCTTTGTAATTTGTAATCACTCTTGGCAGGTGGGGAAGACCATATGGGATGCTGGAGATGGAACTCAGGTCAGCCACGTGCAAGGCAAACAGCCGACCTGCTGTATTATTGCTTCACTCCCCATTCCATCTTTTTCTCTCTCTTTAATTGGGAGGGGGGGACCCATACCCAACAGTGCTCAGGGGACCATATGGGTTGCTGGGAATCGAATTCAGGTCTATCTTGAGTTGGCCGTGTGCAAGGCAAACTTCCTATCACTGTGCTATCTCTCTGGCCCTTCCTTACCATCTCTGAACTGTGAAAAGCATATGGATAAACAAGTGTGTGAACTCTTTTACTACACAACTAATACTGTTAAGATTAGCAATGGCAATAAAGAATATTTCAGGAAGAATGAGATTTCAGAGTCTTCATTGTTTAGTTACTACTAATATTTAAAATCAGCTGTCATTTGTAAAGATATACAATATCTACTCTTTCTTTTTTTTTAATGGTATTTATTCGGTACTTCTGATGAGATAATAGTATTATGTCAACATTGAGAAATAAAAATAGGCCCATATGGGGACAGAGGATCACACACATGCACGGGCAAGCATTTTTCATGGGCATGGGGGAGAGATGATTCAGAACATGTACAATATGGAGCTGGAAGTTCAATCCAAAGCCACCAACCCCAATCCTATGTTTTCAACTAGTGACAGAGAATTACCTATGTTCCTCAAATACACAGTCCTTTTTTTTCTTTTTTTTTTTTTTTGGTTTTTGGGTCACACCCGGCAGTGCTCAGGGGTTACTCCTGGCTGTCTGCTCAGAAATAGCTCCTGGCAGGCACGGGGGACCATATGGGACACCGGGATTTGAACCAACCACCTTTGGTCCTGGATCGGCTGCTTGCAAGGCAAACACCGCTGTGCTATCTCTCCGGGCCCAAATACACAATCTTTTAAACCCTAGAAGACTCTTTAACAAGAAACACTAAATGACAAACCAGGTGCTGATAACATTCTGATTTGTAATTCACCAAGGCAATCTGAAAGAACTGTCTGAAGGAGACTGGCAGTATCACTATGGAGTCATATTGCTAATTAGCCTTCAACTATTATATAGCAAATGAGAAATAACACTTCTCACATGAACAGAAGAAAGCAGGTCAATGAAATGTGCACAATATCTACTCTTTCTACGTTCAGCAATCTACTAACCTTCTCGTTGACAACTTCCCCAGTTTCATTTAATGAGGCTTTGGAATGTCCTTTCACTGGTTTACTCCACTCCACAAGAGGATCATGTAGAAAAGTCTTCAGGACACTAAAATGGAAACAAATATTATGGCCATGACTCAAGATTATCTTTGTAAAAATAAAAATCAATCTCTAACATCAACACTTAGTTGTAAGAGTAAGTAAAAAATGTAAACTATCAGTAATATTATCTTTTCAGTAAATATGTGTACAGGAGTAGTATTCTGGGATGAGGAAATGAAGGCAAAGAATAGAAAAAGGCTAAGTAGAGGGGGATCAGAAGTATTGTTGAAGAATAAGACAAGTCGGTATCTCTAGATGTCACTGTAAACTGGAAAGTGTTTCGTTTTTTTTGTTTTTGGACCACACCCGGCGGTGCTCAGGGGTTACTCCTGGCTGTCTGCTTAGAAATAGCTCCTGGCAGGCACGGGGGACCATATGGGACACCGGGATTTGAACCAACCGCCTTTGGTCCTGGATCGGCTGCTTGCAAGGCAAACGCCGCTGTGCTATCTCTCCGGGCCCTGGAAAGTATTTCTTGACTAAGCGAAATAGTCTTTGTCTGATCTACCCACTAGACACCACGAGCAACTGGTCCAGTCTTCCAATTGTGCTATAGTCACTAAATCCTACCTAGAACTGCTCCCTAAGTAAAGCAACTTCCCTATGTGAAGCTAAGGCATCTAAGCCTACTTTAAATGTCTTACAAGCAAAGAAAACTGAGTATTTCTAAATTATTTCTCCTGCATCCCTTAAATCAGTAAAAAGCATGATCTTTAAACCATCTATGCAAGGGTCGAAGCGATAGCACAGCGGTAGGGCATTTGCCAACCTGGGACTTACCTGGGTTTGATCCCCAGCATCCCATATGATCCCCGAGTCTGTCAGGAACGATTTCTGAGTGCAGAGCCAGGAGTAAACCCCTGAGTGCTGCTGGTTGTGGCCCAAAAAAACAACAAAACAAAACAAAACGAAAACACACCAAAACGCAAACCATCTGTAAGTAGGAATCATCTCTAATTCATCTTTATTTTATTTTTTGGTTTTTGGGTCACAGCTGGCAGCGCTCAGGGGTTACTCCTGGCTCTACACTCAGAAATTGCTCCTGGCAAGCTTGGGAGCTATATGGGATGCTGGGATTTGAACCACTGTCCTTCTGCATGCAAGGCAAATGCACTACCTCCATGCTATCTCTCCAGCTGCCTAATTCATCTTTTTTTTTTTTTTTTGGTTTTTGGGCCACACCCTGTGACGCTCAGGGGTTACTCCTGGCTATGCGCTCAGAAGTTGCTCCTGGCTACTTGGGGGACCATATGGGACGCCGGGGGATCGAACCGCGGTCCGTCCTAGGCTAGCGCAGGCAAGGCAGGCACCTTTACCTCCAGCGCCACCGCCCGGCCCCCCTAATTCATCTTTAATGTACTTAAAAACTTCTTAGATAGGGGCCAGAGAGACAGCACAACGGTAGAGTGTTTACCTTGCATGCAGCTGATCCAGGACAGACGGTGATAATGGTTTGAATCCCGGCATCTCAAATAGTCCCCCACGCCTGCCAAGAGTGATTTTTGAATGCAGAGCCAGGAGTAACCCAACCCAATCCCCCCCCCCCCCCCAAAAACAACAACAACTTCTTAAGATATATTCTGCTTAAGTTTACTTTTCTTTTATCTTTTTTTTTTTTTGGTTTTTGGGTCACACCCAGCAACAACCAGGGGTTACTCCTGGCTCTATACTCAGAAATCAATCCTGGCAGGCTCAGGGGACCATATGGGAGGCCGGGATTTGAATCACCGATCTTCAGCATGTAAGGCAAACACATTACCTCCATGCTATCTCTCCAGCTCAAGTTTACCTATCTATCTCCATTGTCACATGAATCAGTTCATCCCATGTTCTACTACAATGGTCTTCTAAATAGTTTTCTGAACTTCTTGCCTGCACTGAAATCCATTTGTTTCTACACTGCAAGTGTAATTTTTTCACTTCTTTTCTTACAAAACAATAAGCGTCTAAAGTTATTGTTAAATTTAAGGAAAAAGAAATTCAAGACCAATTAAGACAAGGTTACTGTTAAATTCTTCACAGAATATAAATGATTACCTCATTAAAGGCTCTCTCTGATCTCGCATCAGTCTCATTGTAACCTCACAAGCTCTTCGAAAAAGGCCTTCTGTTCCCATAGGTCCCATTCCATTAACCATATTATGAGTTAATCGAAATGGAACAATTTCTGGAACTTCAAATGTTTCTCCCTAAAAAAAAATTTTTTTTAGAAAAATGTTAAGAATATTTAAATTTTGTTACCAAAAAAACAGTTTGATATCTAGGTTCTTATAAAAGACACCCACAAATTATTAGTATGTGTAACCAGAGATAAATACAGTCACCTAATTCTACATTTGCTCTGGGGAAATGAAACAAATACCTTGGAAAGATCTATAATTAAAAAAAAATTTGGGGGGGTTCTGGAGAGATAGCACAGTGGTAGGGCATTTGTCTTGTATGCCGAGGACCCAGGAAATACCTTGGTTCAATTCCTGGCATCCCATTATGTTTCCTAAGCCAAGAGCAATTTCTGAGCACAGGGCCAGGAGTAACCTCTGAGCATACCCAGGTATGGCCCAGAAAAAAAAAAAAAAAAAAAGAAAGAAAAGAAAAAGAAAAAGAAAACAAAACAAAGGATCTAGGATTACAGATTCAGCTTTCACTGAATTACCAGGATGGATAGCACAGAAAATTTTAGGCATTCAATATTTTAGTCTTACGTTAACCTCCTTAATGTCTTTCATAAATACTATAAGGGACAAACAACCATTATCACACTTTCTAATTTTTTTTGTTTGTTTTTGGGCCACACCTGGCATTGCTCAGGGGTTACTCCTGGCTGTCTGCTCAGAAATAGCTCCAGGCAGGCATGGGGGACCATATGGGACAGGGATTCGAACCAACCACCTTTGGTCCTGGACCGGCTGCTTGCAAGGCAAACGCCGCTGTGCTATCTCTCCGGGCCCCACTTTCTAATTTTTATAAAAACTTTCATGTCAAAGGAAAATTAGCAATTAGAACTTTCACGAATGTAACAGGCAAAATAATAAAGTTCTGTTAATTTTCTTTCTGACATTCACCAACCAACTATTCTCCAAGATTTCTTTATGTGCCCTATAGAATATGAATCTGAGATTTCCTTGGTAGCTTTACTTTAAAATTTTTGAATGACTTCTAAACTGATTACCAGTTTTGGAGACCATCACATTAAATACTATTGTCTCTCTAAAACTAAATCGCAGGACAATGACTGGTTCTGCCTATTCATATAACTAAGAACTATTTGAGTCAAAACTTGAACCTATGCCTCTGAACTTCCAAGTTCACTTAAGTTTTTCACTATCATTCTTCACTGATGTTCTTTCTATCCTAGAGAGATTTATTAATATGGATTCCACCAACTAAACCCACTGGCAAGCTTCCACTGCCATTTGACTGTGAATGTAACTATTACCCACAGCCATAACTATGGAGGAATATTATTAGAAAAAGTGAAGTGGGAGAAAACACAATTAAATTAGCCCAGAGCATATTACTCACCTTATTGAAGAGACAGTTGAAATCCACATGCACACATTCCCCAGTCAAAGAATCAAAGAGAATGTTTTCTCCATGCCGGTCTCCCAGCCCTAGGATATAGCCAACCATCGACATAACAGCAGTGGAACGGCAGTATGCTGACCTGCTACTGTACCTAAAGGAAATACCAGGCAAGTCAACCATCTTTTTTTTTTTTTTTTTTTTTGCTATATAGGCCAAATAAATCCAAACTGTTGTTTAAAATCCCCAGCCATACAATATCTTATAATTCTTGGTACTTACCATGATGTAGGGTCAGGGAATGTTCTCAAAAACCACTCATGAAAAACAGGAGGATGCCTAGGCACAAGAACATCTTGAAATACTTGGAGTTTTTCAGACAGAGCTGCAGTCTTTGGTAACATACACTGGCGAAGTTCTTTTCCTGTCATATAAACACCTGCAAAATAGAATGATTTTCCTTACTCACATAAGCCACAGGAGAGGTGGATATTTTTCATTTTCATTTTTTTGTTAAATTAGGTTAATAATGTCTATTCAAATAGTTGTGTGATACTCAAATTGGTATTCAAAGGCAAATGAAAAAAATTTCAATTATGCAAGGGTAAATTTACCATTTGATATGATAATGGAATAACAAAAAGATTATCTTCCCTTAGTCTTATCCAAAGTGAAGTCTACTGATGAAAACTGCTGTCAAAAAGATGAATGTTGTGGAACTGGGTAATTCCAGAAGATCACATGGAGGAAATATTCTGTGCACAGTGTATCTAAAATTATAAAATGCTATATCCTGGGGCCAGAGTGATAGCACAGCGGTAGTGCATTTGTCATGCACGCAGCCAACTTAAGACACAGATTTGGGGTCGGGCGGTGGCGCTAGAGGTAAGGTGCCTGCCTTGCCTGTGCTAGCCTTGGATGGACCACGGTTCGATCCCCCGGTTTCCCATATGGTCCCCCAAGCCAGGAGTGACTTCTGAGCGCATACCCAGGAGTAACCCCTGAGCGTCACCGGGTGTGGCCCAAAAACCAAAAAAAAAAAAAAAAAAAAAAAAAGACACAGATTCAAAACCCAGCATCCCATAGGGTCCCCTGAGCCTGCCAGGAGAGATTTCTGAGCTCAGAGGCAGAAGTAACCCCTGAATGCCACTGAGTATGCACCTCCTAAAGCGATAGCCTTAACTAAAATAAAACTATAATGATTTATTAATAAGCAATCAGTATATAGATCTGCAGAAAATGATTTCTAAGAAACCTCTAAAGATATTCTGAAATAACTTAATCTATTTAAAATTAGCCTTTAAGGGGGCTGGAGTGGTGGTGCAAGGGGTAAGGCGTCTCCCTTGCCCGCGCTAGCTTAGGATGGACCCCAGTTTGATCCTGTCATCCTATATGGTCTCCCAAGCCAGGAGCGATTTCTGAGATCATAGCCAGGAGTAACCCCTGAGTGTCACCGGATGTGGCCAAAACAAAACAAAACAAAACAATTAGCCTTTAAGATTCATAGTATAGGACCTCAGAGACAGTATGGGTGGACAGGCATTTGCTTTGTATGCTGCCAACACTGGTTTGATTCCTCGCACCACCAGGGGACACTCTTGAGCATAAAGTCAGGAACAGTCTAAAACACTCCCTCAGGCTCTCTGGAAAAAAAAGATTCATAGTGTACCTTATTCTTAAGCAATTAAGCAGACCTGGTACAAGGCAAAATCATCAGAGAAAGCAGAACTTTGATATTAATTCTGAGCCGGGGTATTATTCACTGTTATAATAGCAATGTTCATTTGGTCAGAAATCTTACATTCCCAAAAAAAAAAAAAAAGAAATCTTACATTAATAATCTATAAAGTACCATTACTGTCACCTTGATTTGATGCTTTTTATACCTATGGTATAATCAAAAGATTTATAGACAACTTTGGGATTTAAGGTTTTAAGATTTAACTGTTTCATAGTTTAAATATGGTCATAAGATAGAAAAAAATATATATATATATTTGTTTTTAGCTGTACCTGGCAACACTCAGGGCTTACTCTTGGCTCTGCGCTCAGCAATCACTCCTGGCAGGCTTGGGGGACTAAACGGGATGCTGGGAATCGAACAGGGGGTCCCTCTAGGGTTGGCCGCATGCAAGGCAAATGGCCTATCACAGTGCTATTTCTCCGGCCCCAGAAAATATATTTTAATTCAATATCAACTAAAACATATACACCTAACTTAATCCTTCTAAAAATTAGCAGCCCGGGAGTCAAAGGAGAGGGTATGGGATGCACGATGGAAATGGGTGGAGGGAGGACAACATTGGTGGTGGGAATGCCCCTGATTCAATGTCACTATGTACCTAAAATATTACTGTGAAAGATTTGTAATCCACTTTGGTCAAAATAAAAATTATTAAAAAATAAATAAAAATAAAAATTAGTCAAAGCATTCCTTGATATTAGAGTGATAAATGTGTAAGTTTCAGTACTAGAATGTCTTTACTACTGGAACTTGGCTAAGTTACTTCAACTCCATCACTCCCAAAATGATGACCCAGGGATCATCAGGCTTGTTAACAGTGATAAGGCATATATTTTTAGCATAACCATAATGAAGTGATTATCATTATAATTTTCTACTCTGCGTTGAATTTCAACTCTTAAAATATATGATGTGTGCCATGTAATCAGTTTGATTCAGATGAAGTCATCAAGATGGGTCCTTGATATCAAATACTCATTGTTCTTAGGAGAAATTAGAGCTCAGAGACTGAGAGAATTGTATGAAAATCAAGGCAAAGAGTGAGGTCATACCTCTACAAGCCAGTGATATTCTTTTTTTTTTTTTGGGTTTTGGATTTTGGGTCACACCTGGCAGCTCTCAGGGGTTACTCCTGGCTCTATGCTCAGAAATTGCTCCTGGCAGGCTCGGGGGACCATATGGAATGCTGGGATTCGAACCACTGACCTGCTGCATGCAAAGCGAACACCTTACCTCCACACTATCTCTCTGGCTCCAAGCCGGAGCACCAGACATTAAGGGAGAGCAAGGAGATAATTTTGTCCTGGAATTCTCACAAATAATCAAGGCCCTACTTGATACTGATTTTTGGACACCTAGCCATCAGAGTTTGAAGAGAATAAATTCCTGTTGTTTATAACTAATTTAGAACTATTTCAGCATCCCCAGAAAATGAATACATTATGCTCTACTTTACTCTAATAACTTACGTACCTTTTTCCTGTATCACTATATATATATATATTGTAAACTACCTATTTAGATTTTAGACTGAAGGAACAGTGTAAAAAGTTCTCAAATATTTTTGCCTTGGATTTTCTGCATAATCTTATTTTTTAGAACAATCATCTAAATGAGGAACTTTATAAAATTATAGCATCTTATTCAAATTTCAGACTGAACATTATCATCCTTATGTGAGGGAGAATTTAATCCATTAACTGTTGCATTCAGTTGACACATCTTAATGTCCTCAAACCTGAGGAAGTCCTATCCTATCTTTGCTATCTAAATATTTATAGGTTTTAGTTTCTGTTTTTGGGCCACACCTGGCAGCGCTCAGGGGTTACTCCTGGCTCTACTCAGAAATCACTCCTGGCATCCATATGGCATGCCGGGATTTGAACCACTGTCCCTCCTAGATCTGCTGCGTGCAAGGCAAATGCCCTACCAATGTTCTATCTCTCTGGCCCTAATATTTATAGTTTTGTTTCTCCAAAGTGGAGTGGGTAGGAAACACACCTAGTTTCGCAAGACATACTTCTGACTGCATTCAGGAATCACTTTTGGCAGGGTTCAGAGACCATCTGTAGTGCTGGGGCTCAAACCCAGGTTGGTAGTACCAATGCAAGGTCATCCTGCTGTTCTTTCTCTCTGGCCCCATTATTATTATTATTATTATTATTTTTTTTTGGTTTTTGGGCCACACCCGGTGACGCTCAGGGGTTACTCCTGGCTATGTGCTCAGAAGTTGCTCCTGGCTTGGGGGACCATATGGGACACCGGGGGATCGAACCGCGGTCCGTCCAAGGCTAGCGCAGGCAAGGCAGGCACCTTACCTTTAGCGCCACCGCCCGGCCCCCCCCATTATTTTTCCTATTAATTGCAACATTTATCAGTAAACATTGTCAGCAACAATTAGTATTATAGTATTTGCTAATATGTTTACTCTACTTCCATCCTTGGCCTATACTTATTTGTTGAATGCTTACCATAAGCAAGACCTGTTAATAGTTAAATTCTAGTATATATAGAAGATATATATATCTGTAAAAAATTTTAATATACATTTCTGTTGGGCTACTGATCCTACCCTAATCAATAATTGTACTTCAACTTAGGGTGTGACTTGGTGATACTATATTGGATTATTCCTTATTTGGTATTCTGCTTCCACCCTAGGGTAGCACCTGATTCTTATCAATAAAAGCAAGGGTCTGAGGAAGGCTGGGGCTCATTCTTCGGTCTTCTTCCACTGAGCTGCACTCCATCTTAGGAGCAGAAAGCTTTTGTGGTTTGAATTCCTTGCTTGAGCACTGGATTTCCTGAACCCATTCTCGTACCTTTTCACTGTGTGAATTATTTTCTGCAACTCTCTATAATTGGAACTGTTCTCCTTGACCTAATCGGACAGGGAATGGGAACTGCCTTTCCTGTTTGGGATTTTGGTGGGAATCAAATCTTAACCAATCTCCTAGAGAACCTGACATTTCACATTTCTGGATGTAATAGCTGAATACAGAATTGTATATAAAAGTGCTTCTTTATATAGAATATTATTTGGTCTAGAATCTTATTACAGCCACATAAAGACATATTGGCACAGAGAGCTAGAACACGAGGTAAAGCAACTGCTTTGCATGTAACTGATTCTGATTCAACCTCCAGTACCACACATGGTCCCCGTGTACCACCAGGAATAATCACTGAACAGTCAGGAGTAAGCTCTGAGCACAGGCCTCTCATCCCTCTAATAATGTACAAAACTTTATGTTTATGACAAATACATATTTCATGTATGTTTGTGATTCATTTTTCTCATGCTCATAAATATTACAAGATAAGAATTAATCTTCAGTACCTTTCTCCTTATATAATTTGCTCAGAATAGGTCTCAGGCCAGCAGTGTTGTTAACCCACTCAATAATTCCACACTCATCATTTAGTGGGATAACTGCATATGTTCGGATATGAAGTTCTCTTCGACGGGATTCTGCATCTTTTCTTAAAAACTATTTAAAAAAAAAGAATATAAAATTCAGATGTTCTAAAAATTTAATCTATATATCTAAAAATTATTCATTTCACAGTGAAAGAATACCAGTAAAAGCCAACCATGTGGGATATATGCGTAAATTTTCAGGCTTTTAGGGCAAGTAACTAGCAGACAATATACCTAATCTATTTTCAAATCATAAAAATGTCTTGAGTTAGGGGCAAATTAGACAATGTTCTGGACCTGAATCTACACTGTCAAAAGCCTGCTCAGATGGGCCAGAGTCAGAGAGGAAGTTTATGACAGTATAACCTTTGAACCTTTGCTTGTTGTGATTGGCTCACTGTGGTACATACAGTTGCAGCACAGGAATGTTCTGTCTGATACAGCGAATATAGGCCTAAACCTATGTTTGTTGTTTTTGTTTGTTTTCTTTGGGCCACACCCGGCGATGCTCAGGGGTTACTCCTGGCTGTCTGCTCAGAAATAGCTCCTGGCAGGCACGGGGGACCATATGGGACACCGGGATTCGAACCAACCACCTTTGGTCCTGGATGGGCTGCTTGCAAGGCAAACGCCGCTGTGCTATCTCTCTGGGCCCGTAAACCTATGTTTTAACTGCAAAATTAGGGGGTCGTCTTAGACGCCCAGTCATCTTATACGCTGGCAAATATGGTAGAATGCCTGTCTCGAATACAGGCAGGAGGTGGGGGAGGAGGGATTTGGGGGCATTGGTGGTGGGAATGTTGCACTGGTAAAGGGGGGTGTTCTTTTCTATAACATGTTTGTAATCATGGTGCTTAAATAAAGATATTATAAATTAAAAAGAAAAAATATTTGTAATTCAAATTTATCATTACTTACTCAGTCTTCAGTAAGACTTATGTTATAAACAAACACTTGAGAATAGAATTTATAGATTTACACAGCCTGATGGCATTTGAGATAATGAAATGTTGGGCATTTAGAATCCTTTGCAAAATAGCTTTAGGCCACTTTCTCTTTATATCACAAAGCCTGCCTGAAAACTTGAGAGCGATGCCATAAGAAATCTATTTCAAAACTGACTATTATACCAACAGAGACAATTGAGGACCCCCTCCCCCCCCGCTCCCCCCCCCCTCACGGCTGAACCACAAACATGATTCATTTTTTTTTTTTTTGTGGTTTTTGGGTCACACCCGGCAGTGCTCAGGGTTTATTCCTGGCTCCAGGCTCAGAAATTGCTCCTGGCAGGCACGGGGGACCATATGGGACGGCGGGATTCGAACCGATGACCTCCTGCATGAAAGGCAAACGCCTTACCTCCATGCTATCTCTCCGGCCCCGTTCAAATATTATTTTAAGTAACAATACTCTTAATATCCATCTTTATCCTTTATAACATTTTTAAGTCTAAAGTTTGTGTCATCTGATATTAATAAGGCCAATCCAGCTTTTTTAAGGGGTTGTTTGCTTGTATAATTGTCCTCCAACCCTTGATTTTATTTTATGTTTGTTCTGACTATTCAAATGTGTTTCTTGTAGGCAGCAGAATGTCGGATCAGCTTTTTAATCCATTTTGCCATTTTGTGTCTCTTAACTGGTGCATTTAGTTCGTTGACATTGAGAGAGAGTTTTCTCATGGAATTTAATGTCATCTTTATGTGCGTCTCTTTGGTGTGTCTCTTGGTCTGTATTGTCTTCAAGTAGACCTTTAAGTTTTTTTTTTAAGGGTGATTTTGAGTCTGCAAAGTTTCTGAGCTGTTCTTTTATCCATGAATCTATGTATGCTTCCTTTAAACCTGAATGTGAGTATGGCTAGATGAAGTAATCTAGTGAAGCATTCCTTTCATTGAATTTTGACACTATTATCTCACCATTGCCTTTGAGCCTTGAGGTTTCCTTGTGACAAGTCTGCTATAAATCTTAAGGATGCTCCTTTGAATGTAATTTCCCTTGTTGATCTTGTTGCTTTCAGTATTCTGTCCCTATTTGTGGGGCTTGTCATTGTCATTAGGATGTGTCTTGGGGTGTTTTTCTTCGGATCTCTGTATGTGGTACTCTTCAAGCATGCAGAATTTGGCTGCATGTGGGGCCAGCGAGGTGGCGCTAGAGGTAAGGTGTCTGCCTTGCAAGCGCCAGCCAAGGAAGGACTGCAGTTGGATCCCCTGGCATTCCATATGGTCCCCCCAAGCCAGGGGCAATTTCTGAGCGCTTAGCCAGGAGTAACCCCTGAGCATCAAATGGGTGTGGCCCAAAAAACAGAAAACAAAACAAAAAAAAAAGAATTTGGCTGCATGCAATCTTTAGCTATGGGAGTTTCTCTGCAATGATGTCCTTGACTATTGATTATTCATGTTAATTTTCTTCCTGGGTTTCTGGGACTCCATTGATTCTTATGTTGTTTCTGGTGAGTTTATCAAAGACTTCTATTTTCATCTGTTCACATTCTTTGAGGATTTTTATCATTGTCTGACCATTTGTTTTAAGGTTCTTTTCTAATCTTATATTGTATGGCGTTATCCATCTCATCTTCCAGCTCACTGATTCTCTCCTCAGCCACTGTTAGTCTGCTGGAGAGGCTTTCTAGTAGTTTTCATTTCACCTATCAAGTACTTTAGTCCTGTTATTTCAGTTTGGAGTTTTCTTATTTCTATTTTCATATTCCCTTGATTCTTATTTATGGTTCGTTCAATCCATTCCATGCTTTCTTTTAGTTCTATGAGGATCCTTCATATTGAGAGACAAAATAGATGGTCAGCACTCTTCGGGTCACCAGGGCTGCCATCTTCATTCTTAATGCATGATGGAGGCCTACGAAGTGTATTTTCTACATGTTGGGCTAGAATCATTCTGCTTTGTGGCCAAGCTCCTCTGGATCAGCCAAGTGTGTCTTAACATTTTTTTTTCTTTTTTTGTGTGTGTGGGGGGGTCATACCCGGCAGCGCTCAGGGGCCACTCCTGGCTCTAGGCTCAGAAATCGCCTTCGGCAGGTTTGGGGACCATATGAGATGCCGAGATTTGAACCACCGTCCTTCAGCATGCAAGGCAAACGCCTTAACCTCCATGCTATCTCTCTGGTCCCACATTTTTCTTATTATAAATTATTTTAATTAAGTGGAATGAAAAAGGCTATAGTTCCTATCCTTTTTTCAAGAGTGATATAATGGCATAAAGAAAAGTTTATATTACACTGATTTAGTAATCATGATAACTCTAAAACAAAATAAATTCTTTCCAAACCTTATTTATCAAGGAATTGAATTCCATTAGTCTACAATCCTTTCTCAAATCATCTTTTGGTTTACACATCATGATATAGAACTTTCCATCAGATCCTTTTAAAGAAATTTTCTTTGGTTTCTGAAGAGATGCAAGAATTTCCACCTAAAAAATAGGTACAAATTAAGTACTATGTTGAACATATTTTTTTTTTTTTTCAATATATCCTGTTACAGGAGTTTTTAAAGAACTAAAATAAAGATACAAGGCTTGGTCTTCAAATTCATGTTTTCTTTGAACATATATCTTGTTTGCTTTCTTTCTAAAGTTTCTTTGCTTATTCACTTTAGAGAACCCTCTGCTCTCTCAAACACATTTCCCTCTTCTCTCAAATCTTCTTAAGGAAGTTTTATTCAATAAAAAATACCTTGCAAAAAAAAAATACCTCGTGTCACTAAGAAATAAATAAAACAAATTAAGGCATGAGTCAGACAGATATTATAAAAAAGGAAATGAAATGTATATGTTCAAAGAGCTGTCAATGCGGGCTGGGGGAATCAAAGGCAGACAATGCAAAAGGTGAATAATTAAAACCAGATATATGATATTAACAAAATAAAAAGTATGCAAGAGAGGGGCCGGCGAGGTGGCGCTAGAGGTAAGGTGTCTGCCTTGCAAGCGCTAGCCAAGGAAGGACCCAGTTCGATCCCCTGATGTCCCATATGGTCCCCCACAAGCCAGAGGCAATTTCTGAGCGCTTAGCCAGGAGTACCCCTGAGCATCAAATGGGTGTGGCCCGAAAACCCCCCAAAAAACAAAACAAACAAAAAAAAAAAACCCTATCTAACATGGCAACATGAAATTTTTATCACTTAATTTTGTAACAACAGATGAGAGTTTTACTTTTCTGTATTCCTTAGCATTATTTTCTTTCTAAAGAAAATGTACTTCATTTCTGAATAAACTCTAAATCTAGTCATTTAAAATCTTGGACTTAAATAAAATTTAAAACTATTTCTATATTTACCGTATCATCAAAGCCTGAAATATAAGCCCAGTGCCCAGGAAATGGGTCATGGTTAGCCTGAGTACCCAGGATTGATGGAAGAGTAGGTATCATGACTGACTGTAAAGGAATGAGGATTTCACTAAATCCTGCATCTTCCACCATCCTTTTAAGCATTCTAAAATGTGTGCTCATGTTCAACGTGGAAGTATTTCCATCCACCTGGGGGAAAAAGAAGTACAAATTAATGTCTTGTGCATGCTATAAAATATATAAAGCTTCATTTCAATCACAGTAAATATTCCATTCATACAATATCTTAATTACACTGTTTCATCAGTCTGTAGCTTTATGCAATTTTTAAAAATACATTATGTCCTCTTTATCCTTTACCTCATCAATAATTGTATGTTGTAGAACTGTAAAGTTGGGCCGGAGCGATAGCACAGTGGTAGGTCGTTCACCTTGCTTATGGCCACCCCAGGACGAATGGCGGTTTGAATACTGGCACCCCATATGGTCCCCAGAGCCTGCCAGGAGTAATTTCTGAGCGCAGAACCAGGAGTAACTCCTGAGCACTGCTGGTGTGGCCCAAAACCAAACCGAAACAAAACAAAACAAAACAAAAAAAAATAAGTAAGGACTATGCTTATCAGCTGATGATAAAAAAAAATTTCTCAGGGGTCTCTACAAAACACTCTTTTGTAGCAAATATTGATTGGCAGAAAATAATACTTGAATTTTCTTAGTGCAAAGACTAAAATGTCCTACTGCAGATAGTTATATATAAATATGGGTATTCCTTTAGATTGCCCTGGATGGTGCTAGGTAACATTGTTATCTATGCACTATACTCCCTGTAAGAATCTGAAAAGTTCTAAATTCCTAAATATCACAAAGGTTTCAGAAAAAGGCATGGAGGAGTCTGAAAGGTAGTACTACAGTGGAAGGATGCTTGTTTTGCACCCAGCTGACCTGGTATGTATGTTTCCTATGTAGTTTCCTAAATTCACGAAGATTCCTGAACGCAGAGTCAGGAGGAACTCCTGAGCCCCATTGAATGTGGTCCCAGAAGAAAACAAAACAAAACAGGGCCAGAGCAATAGCACAGTAGTAGGAAGTTTGCCTTGCAGTGGCCAATCCAGGTTGGACCCTGGTCCAATTCCCAGCATCCCAGGTGGTCCCCTGAGGCTGCCAGGAGTGATTTCTGAGTGCAGAACCAGGAATAGCCTCTTAGTGCTGCTGGGTATAACTCAACAACAAAAATAAAAACAAAAAACAAAGGAAACTTGTACATACTAAACACTTAGAAATGCCTATGTTTTTAAGTGTTGGCCACTATCATGATACCATGTTAACTGCAGTTTTAATGTTAACTGCATCAGTGATCAACTAACATTGACAAAGATAGCAAAAATATTCATTGCTCAAGATTTCTCACCTAAAAATAGTTAAAAGACTGAAACCTAGCTATTTTACTTATAAAGTAAATCTCATTCACCAGAGGGAAAAATGGGTAATGCACTTACCTGAGTACAGAAAATTCAGATTCAATCTCCATCACTACAAGGAGTGATCCCTGAGCACAGAGCAATAAATAAGCTCTAAGCGGGGAAGGGGGGGTGGTGGGATAAGCTCTGAGCAAAGCTGGATGTGGTACCAAAATAAAACAAAACAAAATCCAAACCAACAAAAATCTTCTATCATATCTTCTTTCTTATGAACATCCCAATCAACCTTCTGCTCCCCATTTATACTCATTAGGGTTCCCCCCAACTTTTTATAAAGAACAGTTTCTACTGTAAATAGGGCCTTATTCTGATAACAAATTTACTGACAAAAGCAGCTACTCCTATATAACAATCTGCTTAGCTCCAAGACTATGAGAATACCAAGGCAGGACAACATGTCTTATTCATTGTTGCTTCCCTTAATACATTGCTTGTACCCTAATAGATTGTAATGAAATAGGTTCTGAAATGATAAAAATCAAATCTGTTATTTCTTTCCTCTTGTATATATATATTTTGTTTGTTTGTTTGTTTGTTTGTTTTTTGGGCCATACCCGTTTGATGCTCAGGGGTTACTCCTGGCTACGCTCTTAGAAATTGCCCCTGGCTTGGGAGGACCATATGGGATGTTGGGGGATCGAACCGTGGTCCTTACCTTGGCTAGCGCTTGCAAGGCAGACACCTTACCTCTACTGCCACCTCGCCGGCCCCTCCTCTTGTATATTTTTAAGTTTTAAAGATATAATATATTTACAAAAGTACAGTTTTACATATCATGTAGTTAATTTAATATTCTCTACACTTCAAATCCCTTCACCACCAAAAAAAAAAAAGAATTAAGAAAGAAAATGTACATTAATGTTTTTAGAATATTTTTTGTTTGTTTGTTTTGGTCACACCCTGCGGCTCTCAGGGGTTACTCCTCGCTCTACGCTCAGAAATCACTCCTGGCAGGCTCAAGGGATGCCTGGATTTGAACCACTATCCTTCTGCATGCAAGGCTAATGCCTTACTGCCATGCTATCTCTACGGCCCCAGGTTTTTAGAATTTTTATCAAGGATAAAAACATTGTTCGAGAGGTTGTGGCATACATGGCTCAGTGGTATTTTGTTTTGTATGTCTGAGTCCTGGTACCACTCCATATCACTGAGTATGATCCCAGGAGATTGTAGCAATAGTGAAAACAACAAAGGGAAGGAAAAGAGGAGAAATGCTCATACACTACGAAAAGTATTTAAGGGCCAGAGAAATAGTGTAGGTTTAAGGCACTCACCATATATGCTGTCAGCCCAAACACTGGCTGGATAGGCCCTAGACCACCTCCCCGTACTGAGGGCCAAGAATGTAGCTCAATAGCAGAGCACTTGCCTTGGTGTGTAAGGACCTGGATTTGGTTCATAGCATTGGGCCTCCCCCCAAGACAAATTTGGTATTTTGAGATATGCAGAGAGATGCCAAATCTTAAGTTACTCAAATATGTCAAAATCATAAACATTTCATATTAAAGTATATCATTAAAGGTAAACTTATCTTATTATTTATAAAAACAAGAGTTATGATAGTACCTGTTTATTGCATAATTCTAGAAGCTTGTCTGTCAGGCGTGTTGCATCTCCAACAAACTTTTCTAATGACTTTTTCATTTGAATTGCTTTATTTAGAATTTCTTTGCATCTGTTCACACGCATAGGATAAGATGACTGTCATGAAAATAAAACAAATACAATTTAGATTAAGATTTTCAGGGCTGGAGAGATAGGTAGGGTGTTTGCCTTGCTAATCCAGGATGGATGGTGGTGTTTCAAACCCTGGCATCCCATATGGTCACCCGTGCCTGCCAGGAGCGATTTCTGAGCACAGAGCCACCACTGAGCCCTGAGCACCACGGGTGTGACCCAAAAACAAAAACACAACAACAAAAAGATTTTTACTATTTTGTACTTTTTTGTTTTGTTTTTAGGCCACAACTGGTGGTTGTGGATGTGGAGTTACTTGTGGCTCTGTGCTCAGAAATCACTCCTGGCAGGCTCGGAGGATCATACAGGATGCTAGGGATTGAATCCGGGTTGGTATTGTGCAAGACAAATGGCCTACTGACCATGCTACTAGTCAGGGCTCTCAGTGGCTCTTTGACCTGCGTGTCTTCAGCACTGAGCTCTACTATCTTTCCCTGGTGTCTCGGAGGGTCTGGCATAATACCAGGTTCTATCCTTGTTCCATATATGGTTCCCTGAACTCCTCTAGGAGTGATCCCTGAACAAAGAATCAGGAGTGAGCCCTCAGCACAGCCAAGTGTGGCCCCTTAACAAAACCAAAATGTTGATATATCATGACTTGAGTTCTTTCCATAATATGTACCTTGAAAGAAATAATTACTACAGAAAATGCGAATATGTAAAATTAATTTGTAATAGCAAATACATAGAAACAACCATAATTATTAACAACAATTACATAAATTTTAGGTGGAGAAATAGAAGGTAAGGCTCTTTCTTTGTTTAGAGTCCCTCAAGATTTGATACTGAGCCTCAAGCCCTGATTACTAGGTAGGGCACATAAACAGAGAGAAAAGCGACTAAAGATTTTTTTTTACTATAAATTGCAATATAATGATTAAAATTGTACCTCAATAACTTAAACAAACAGGTTAGTGGCAATAATACTAAGTTAAAAATTACATAATCTGGGGCCGGGCGGTGGCGCTAAAGGTAAGGTGCCTGCCTTGCCTGCGCTAGCCTTGGACGGACTGCGGTTCGATCCCCCGGTGTCCCATATGGTCCCCCAAGCCAGGAGTAACTTCTGAGCACATAGCCAGGAGTAACCCCTGAGCGTTATCGGGTGTGGCCCAAAAACCAAAAAAAAAAAAAAAAAAAAAAAAATTACATAATCTAAAAGCCAAATTTAACATTAAAATATACAAACAGGGTCTGAGTGATAGTATAGTGGGTAGAGTGCTTGCCTTACACACAACTGACCCAGGTTCAATCCCTGGTACCTAATATGATTCCCAGAGCCATGCCTTGAGTGACCCCAAACTGCAGAGCCAAAAATAAGCCCTGAGCACCAAGGCTCTATCCCTAAGACAAAGACAAAATAAAATCCATACATAGAATGGATTGAGGATGTGGCTCAGTGCTAAAGAGCATGAGCATGCCTCACATATGTCAGTCCTGGGTTCAATCCACAAATAAGAGTGTGGCCCAAAAACCAAAAAAGAAAAGAAAAGAAAATACAAATAAATGAGTAAAATAAAATTATATATATAATAAATAAAAATATTAGACAAATATTTTATATCTATTTTCTAAATTCTCCAAAATATTTATTAGATCTAATAACCAGCTAAAAATGATCACTAACAGCCCCAACCTGTCTCCAGCCAATTCGGGTCAGAAGCCCCCTCCCCTCTGCCAAAGTTCTTAACTCATTAGGAACTAAGACCGACTCCTTGCCCCAGGAAGTAAGCTGCCACCCAGCTCCCAAAGTGAAAAGACACCCTCTCAGCCCTACATCTCTTGCCCCACAAGGAGCTGCAACCACCACTCCTGCTGACTCATTCTATGCAGCCCTTTTTCTCATACCCCTCCTCAGTGTGGACTGTGGCATGCTACCGGATTCAACTCCAGAAAGACCCCCAGGTTGAGGACACTACCTGATCCCTTACTGCTACAAACCATTTCTCAGGCTCAATAAGACCACAGTGTGGGATGAAAAAGTATACTAATTTTATCCCTCCCCCTCCCCAAGACTATCTCAAAAAGACTTAATGGGGATATCTATATTTTCTTTGTATGTTTAATTCCTTAATAGTTATACCTCTTAGTGTGTTTATTTCCAAATGTAAATGTAGCCTCCTCCTTCCTTTTTTTTTTTTGGCTTGTCTTGGTTCTGCTTAGTATGAAATTCTAGTTTGGGACAAAAAGCTCAGGTCAAAATCTGGGCACAGAGATTGTATAGCCTGTCATTTTTACCTCCAAATGCACCAACAATATAATATGGCATTGTTCCTTTTTGCAAAGGCACACTACAATGGGGAAATCTTTTTTTTTTTTTTTTTTTTGTGGTTTTTGGGTCACACCCGGCAGTGCTCAGGGGTTATTTCTGGCTCCAGGCTCAGAAATTGCTCCTGGCAGGCACAGAGGACCATATGGGGCGCCGGGATTCGAACCGACGACCTCCTGCATGAAAGGCAAATGCCTTACCTCCATGCTGTCTCTCCGGCCCCAGGGAAATCTTATGATAGAAACAAGTTCTTATCTACTAGGGATAAGAACCCATACATTTTACAATATAGGGGCACCTCTCACCCTGAACATTTGTCATGGGGACTGGACTTAGACCTCATGTGATCAGACATTGAGCAACATGCAACCGGAACCCCAACCTTAGAACTGGCACAATTCCTTGCAGCAGCACCAGGAATCAAACTCCCTCTGGGGGAGTCCCTAATACTACTCCAGCACCAACTTGCACCAAGTTGGGGTCGTAAGACATCCTGATGACGAGGAAACAGTAACAACTTGATCTAAGGGCAGGTTGCCCTACCTCATCACCAAAAGGGGAGATGAAATAAGATGACAGTCCTTTGACTGTGAAAAACCCAAGATCATTAATTACAGAAGACTGACTACAACGACCAACCATGATTTGAGTAGAACTTCTGGAACCATAAAGAAAGACTCTATCCTAGACTTCGTCCTAGGATCTGTGCAAAAACCAAGATCTATAATTTTACAGAGGACTGACTTTGACAACCACAACTGAACAGAATGTTTCCTGGCACCATAGAAAGACCTTGGGGTTCAACAATGAACATGTCCGGAGCTTGTAGTTGATTCCATGACAGTATGCTTCAAGGGTAGAGAAACCCTGTATCTCTTAGGCCAAGAAAATTTCCTTTCTAATTTCCTGAAAACTTAGTGTGCCTATGCAAACAAACAAACAAAAATCTTGCCACATCAGCCCCTTCCCTTCTTTTTTTGCCCCCTTTCTAAAATTTATACTTATAGCTTTTAGACAGGGGCTCCTACCCGCTTTCCTTTTGTTTTTTAACAGAACCATAGAATATGGATCATCTTGTTCTCCCTCATATTTCAATGTCTTTCTACAAATTGAGAAAAAAAAAGTGGATGATACCAGGGACAGTCTCATGAACATTGAGTGAAAATAAAAAATGATCAGCTCTAAATACCCAACCCAAAATTAATGACAATAGAATCAAGAGACCCAAACTACAACAAGCTATATACAAAAGGAACCTGTTAGACTAGTAGTCTAGGGGGCTAAGGGTGGAGGTATGAGATGTATGCTGGGTATAGTGGTGGAAGAAGGTCAACGCTAGTGGTGGGAATTGCCCCAATTAACTGTTACTATGTACCTTAAATATAACTGTGAAAGACACGCAATTCACATTGGTCTCAATAAAAATTAAATCAAGTTTTAGTTCACGTTTCAGATTAGAACATTTGAAAAAAATCAGATTATCTCTTTATACTAAGCACGAGTGGTTTACAAAACTTCATTAAGGAAAATGCATGCTAATTCTTTTACTTTAAACACAGCAGTCATGGGTTAGTGATATTACAGCAGATAAGGCATTTGTCTTGCACCTGGCTGACACTGTTCGATCCCCCAAATCCCATATGGTCCCCCAACTACTGCTAAGAGCAATTTCCGAGTGTAGAGCCAGGAGTAACCTCTGAGCATCACTGGATGTCAGCTCCCCAAACAAAACAATATCAGAAATATTCCAGATTTTTTTTTTGCCACACCCGATGATGCTCAGGCTTCGGGGACCATATGGGAAGCGGGACTGAACCCAAGTCCGTCCTGGGCAGCCGTATGCAAGGCAAAGGCCCTACTGCTGTGCTGTCGCTCGGCTCTTAATATTTCTGATTTTTTTTTGATTCTGGATCACATCCAACAATGCTCAGGGGTCACTCCTGGCTCTGCACTCAGAAATTGCTCATGGCAGGCACAGGGAACCTTACGGGATGTCAGGAATTCAACCCTGGTCCGTCCTGGGTCAGTTGTTTGCAAGGCAAATGCCCCACCACTGTGCTATCTTGCCAGCCCCATATTCCTGATTTTTTTTTGTTTGTTTGTTTGTTTTGGGCCACACCTGGTGATGCTCAGGGGTTACTTCTGGCTATGTGCTCAGAAATCACTCCTGAGGGGCCGGGAAGGTGGCGCTAGAGGTAAGGTGTCTGCTTTACAAGCACTAGCCAAGGAATGGACCGCGGTTCGATCCCCCGGCGTCCCATATGGTCCCCCTAAGCCAGGGGCGATTTCTGAGCACATAGCCAGGAGTAACCCCTGAGCGTCAAACGGGTGTGGCCCAAAAACCAAAAAAAAAAAAAAAAGAAATCACTCCTGGCTTGGGGGACCACATGGGATGCTGGGGAATCGAACTGCGGTCCGTCCTAGGTTACTGCATGCAAGGCAGATGCTCTACCACTTGCGCCACAGCTTAGGCCCCCTATTCCTGATATATTAAAATGAGAAGTATGTTATACTTTTTATCAAGTTAAAAAATTATTTTACAATCTGATATGAACAATGGAAACTGAATTTACATATGAATCAATACCATAAAAATAGAAAAAGAAAATGGGATTAATAGGTTACCTTTGACACAGCTGTTATCATCCACATTGCTTGCTGAGGATAAGTCAGAAATACCTTGGCTATAATTTCCATCAAAACAATAAAAACTTCATCATGAGAATGACAAATTCGGGAGATCAACTGTGAAAAAGCAGTCAAAAACTGATATGGAGCTAAGTAACTTGTGTTTTCTGTAATAGACTTGTTTATTTTAGCTAAATCATTTCTCATTTGTACACGATCAGGGCGGCCAGCTAGGAGAGAAGAAAACAAAAATTAAAGAGTAGAATCAGTTAATTTCATAGTAAAAAAATGTTCTAAAAAGTTTTATATTGGGGCCGGAGCGGTGGTGCAGGGTGTAAGGCATCTGCCTTGTGTGCGCTAGCTTAGAACGACTGTGGTTTGATCCCCCAGCATCCCATATGGTCCCCCAATCCAGGAGCGATTTCTGAGCACATAGCCAGGAGTAACCCCGGGTGTAGCCAAAAAACAAAAACATAAGTTTTTTTTATATTAATTCTATGCCCAAATTTGTATCACTTGCCAATTTATAAAAAGAAAATTGCCAGGGCCGGAGAGATAACATGGAGATAAGGTGTTTGCCTTACATGCAGAAGGATGGTGGTTCGAATCCTGGCATCCCATATGGTCCCCTAAGCCTGCAGTGGGCGATTTCTGAGTATAGAGCCAGGAGTGGCCCCTGAGCGCTGCTGAGTGTGACCCAAAAACCAAAAACCAAAAAAAAAAAAAAAAAAGACAATTGTCCCTTTCACAGTATGAAAATAAGGTTTAGAGTCATTAACTAACTCAAGGGCTTTTAATGTTCAATGAAATGCAGAACAATTTACCATAAGGCAAATTAGTTGACTTAAGACAATGATCTGTCATCAGATGTAAATTAATTTAAAAAAATAAATTTCATTTTGCTCATTAAAAAAGAGCAACATTTCATATGCAGATACTGAACTACAACTGCTTAAGTCTAGGTTTAGTCTCCCCTACACTTACATTTTTTTTTTTTTTTTTTTTGGATTTTGGGCCACACCAGCAGCACTCAGGGGTTACTCCTGGCTATTTGCTCAGAAATAGCTCCTAGCAGGCACGAGGGACCATATGGGACGCCGGGATTCGAACCAACCACCTTAGGTCCTGGATCAGTTGCTTGCAAGGCAAACACCACTGTGCTATCTCTCCGGCCCTACACCTACATGTTTTTATAAAAAACATGTAAATCAGGTTGTCAAACTAACCCTGATATAATACCCAAATTATACTTTTTATTATTCTCTTAAAATTCTTACATAAAAGACTATACCTTTTTCTGATTCATATGCCTTAGCACCAAAATCAAGCCAGAGTGATAACATCCGTGGCATTGACTCATAAATGAATTGATTTCCAAACTGCAGAGATCTGTAATGAGATAAACAGTGTTCTATAAATTATTACTTGAGTTATATATTACCTTTTGAGAAAATTACACCATCAGAATTTTTTTCCTAGTGAGATTGTCTTTGACTGTTTTTCCTTTTTATTTTAATCTCCTATTGCTTATGCCAGAAGAAAAAGTAAGCTATGAACTAGTTTTGTTAATTCAGAAGTCTTGTTAATTATTCTTTCAAATTATCCCCAAGAACTGTGCCTTCAATTTGCAGCCCTTGGCAAAAATTTACAGAAAGCCTGATTATTCCTTTAAAATATTACAATAACTTAAGTCTCCCTAATTCCTCATTTCTTTCCATCAAAGATATTATAGACTACCAACATTTCTGAATTTTTATATGTCCAGTGACCTCCTGTTTAAAACTAGATTTAACTACCTATAGATTAAGACTTTATAAATGACTATCTTGGATTATTCCAACATTTAAAACCTTGCTTCTTGTTTTAGATTAATGTTCCCATCTTAAGTCTCTCTATTACCCAAGATACTTATATTATCATCATGTCCAATTTTCCCCCCATCGTCTAAACAAATTACACCATGTTTTTTTCTGTCAAATCTCTGAAAATTGGGGCTGAAGGGATGGCACAGCGTGGAGCATTTGCCTTGCATTCGGCCGACCTGGGAGGGACTCGGTTTGATTCCCAGCATCCCATGTGGTCCCCCAGCTTGCCAGGGGAGATTTCTGAGTGCAGAGCCTGAAGTGGCCCCTGGGAACCGCTGGAATGGGCAGGCAGAGGAGGCTGACTGTGGGGAGAGAAGGATTAAGAAGGAGAGTGAGTCCCTCTACAATAACCCTAATAGTTACTGTGCAGGGGGATAAAGAAAAGGAGAAAAAAAAAAAGCACAAAACAATTATTTTTCCACATGTTTATTTATCGATTGATCGATTTTTTTTTTTTTTTTTTGGTTTTTGGGCCACACCCGGTAAAGCTCAGGGGTTACTCCTGGCTATGTGCTCAGAAGTTGCTCCTGGCTTGGGGGACCATATGGGACACCGGGGGATCGAACCGCGGTCCGTCCAAGGCTAGCGCAGGCAAGGCAGGCACCTTACCTTTAGCGCCACCGCCCGGCCCCCTGATCGATTTTTTTGACGTCTTTATTTTGGTGTGGAGATTACGGTTGATGTCTCCAATATTATTTTATTTTATTTTGTCTTGTCTTTCTCTTTCTTTTTGCATTTGAGCATGAGTTGATTTCAGAACCGAGACTATTGTGTGGTGCCTATCTTTATTGCTGTAGTGCTCACCAGTTATTTAATTCGATAATTTTTTCTGTATTGTTGTGGTATTTCAATTACCTTTTTCACATCCTTTCTCAAACTGAGGTTGGAAGCCTCCAGAGAGACTCAGCCCATTTTCAGCGTATTTGACTTTTGACTTCTTTTTCTTTTTTTTTTCCCCTCTTATTTTGTACCCCATTCTACTGCTTTTCTTGCCTTCAAACAAAACCACATACCTCGATTTTTCTAGCTCTGCCTCTTAAATAAAAGGGGAAACGAGGGTTCCAGGACCAAACAGATATGAGATCACTAGTAGTAAGCCAGACAAAGAGGGGTCCACCTACTCTAGCAGCCCAGGGGGGTGATGTTGGGTTATATGGGTTGTAGAAAGGGAACTGGAATGGGGGGAGGACATAGTTGGTGATGGGTATTCCCCTGATTCAATGTTAATATGAACCTAAAATACTACTGTGAAAGATATGTAAGCCATTATGGAAAAAATATGTTTTTAATCAGAAACTTTCTTTGACTTACATGTATTATTATTATATCAATTATATTATATGTTATGTCACTATATTATGTTATGTTAGCTTACCTCATTATGTTAATCAATTTTGTCTCTTGAATAAATTCTTTTTTTTTTTTTTTTTTTTTTTTGGTTTTTGGGTCTCACCCGGCAGTGCTCAGGGGTTACTCCTGGCTCCAGGCTCAGAAGTCGCTCCTGGCAAGCATGGGGGACCATATGGGACGCCGGGATTCGAACCTGATGACCTTCTGCATGAGAGGCAAACGCCTTACCTCCATGCTATCTCTCCGGCCCCTCTTGAATAAATTCTTACAATAAAAAAAAAGAAAAAATCAACAAAAATGTCAACATAAAAAAGGACTGATTTATGATAAATCTGACACTCCTATTAGTAGCAAGTATTTTTTAATAAAAAATCTGGAACAATCAAGTACAAAAAAAAAAAAAAGGAGAGTGAGAGAAGTGGGGCAGAAGCGAGAATCAACACCGAGAGTCAACAAAGAGATTCAGCATCAGATTCATCAGCTATTCAGCATCAGCAGTAGATCAGAAAAGGGAGTTAGTCAGCAAGGAAGCCTGGAGAAGGCAGCTGAAAGGGAGACAGACGCTGAGAGAGCCAGGCGGAGTAGAGAAGTAGCTGCTAGGAAAAGGCTTAGCATAGAATCTATGTGAGGAAATGTGTATGTTAGGTTAGGACTGTGAAATAAAGCTGGCTGACTCCTGGAACTTCATCTGACTGTTTTGTGAATCTCTCTGCCCTCATCCTGCAACCTTCAGACCTGCCAGGCCGTAGGGGCCACAGGAGCCGAGTCGAGCCCAGAAAGGCCTCACCAACCCAACACCAACTCTAGGACTCTTTAGTTTATATTAAAGCTGGGTTTATGGCTCAGGAGTCAGAGCACATGCTGGCACAAATAGAGCCTTGCATGTGACTCTCTGGCACTGCTTGATTCCTCAAATATTATGAAGCTGATGAGGGGTAGTAGGTTTAACAATACCATGAGTGCTTCTCAATCCCAACCTCAACAAACAGAAACAGGAAAAATGCACATGTCATCTAAGTAACAGACTAAGACAGTATAAAGCAGCCCACACCCTGAATTTACGAGAACGGGTTATAGCAGTTCAAGACCAAAATCATCCTGATGCTATTTAATCAGTAACTAGTTCCAAACTCACCTTCCGAAATGAAGGACTATGTACCGAATGAGATCTCCTTGCTTCTCGATTTTATTGTCTGTAACCATGGGCATTAGTTTGTCATAGTACTTGGCAAGGTAAAAATGCCCATCTTCCCACTCTGGCAGGCATGTGGTCACAGCCTATGAAAAACACACAGGACATTCATATAACTAAATCACAAGGCATGCTAGAGAGTAAAGTGAATAAACATAGAGATCAAAAAGATGGGACACTCATGAGGCAAAGCCCAGTCAAAGAAAGACTCTTTAATGTGGATAAGGAAAGCTATATTCTTACAATGGTTCTAACAGGATGGTTGGCAGGCTTTTAGTAGGTGTTCACTGGTTCAACATAAGATATGTTGGGATAATTTGACTATTAAGGAATGTAAATTAGGGGGTGGCAGCAATAGAAGAAATCATGAAAATACATTTACTTTGTCCCCCTCCCCAGTCCTTTAATTTTTGGCTCACATCCAGTATGCTTATGGCTTCCTTGTAGCTCTGTGCTTCGAGATCACTCCTCCTCAAGAAAACCATATATGGCGCTGGGGATGGAGTCCAGGTCTGCTTCGTGTTAAGGCAAATACTTTACACTGTTTTTTTTTGGGGGGGGGTCATAGGTCATACCTGGCAGCACTCAGGGGTTACTACTGGCTCTGCATACAGAAATTGCTCCTGTCAGGCACTGGGGACCATATGGGATGCCAGGAACCAAATCTGGATCCATCCCAGGTCTTCTGAGTGCAAGGCAAATACCCTACCACTGTGCTATCTCTGGCCCCACACTGACATTTTAAAAGGCAAATTCATCTAAATAAATTCCAGTTAAAATAAGCTATTTTATATATGTGCATTTGTAACTACATGTGTATAATCTTGTTGCTAAATGACCTCAATGAAGAATATAAAATCTCTAAGAGTACAAAAACATGATTAAAAATATCATCTATTTTCAGCTGGGGTAATAACTTAATGGGATGGTATGGATACTTTGTATGCAGAGCCCTAGGTCCAGTCCCCAGCACAAGGTAGCTGAAGGCCACTTTATATGACCCCAAAACAAAACAAAATATTATATTTTCATTTTCTTTGAAAGCTTTCACAAATTACTGTCTGCTTTCTCAACAACTTAACATCAGGTTCTTAAAAAAGACTTTTCCATTTCACATTTCATTTCTGAATTTCTTTTTAGCTTCAAACTTCAACACTCATAACACAGAAGATTCTTTTTTTTTTTTTTTTGGTTTTTGGTTTTTGGGCCACACTCGGCAGTGCTCAGGGGTCACTCCTGGCAGTCTGCTCAGAAATAGCTCCTGGCAGGCACCGGGGACCATATGGGACACTGGATTCAAACCAACCACCTTTGGTCCTAGATCGGCTGCTTGCAAGGCAAATGCCGCTGTGCTATCCCTCCGGGCCCACACAGAAGATTCTTAAAAACAAAATACAAGGGCTGGAGAGATAGCATGGAGGTAAGGCGTTTGCCTTGCATGAGAAGGATTGTGGTTCAAATCCTGGCATCTCATAGCCTGCCAGGAGCTATTTCTGAACATAGAGGACGAAGTAACGCCTGAGCGATGCTGGGTGTGACCCAAAAAAACCAAACCAAACAAACAAGCAAACAAATATAGGGGCTGGAGAGATGGCATGGAGGTAGGGTGCTTGCCTTGAATGCAGAAGGACGATGGTTCGAATCCCGGGATCCCATATGGTCCCCCAAGCCTGCCAGGAGCGATTTTTGAGCGTAGAGCCAGGAGTAACCCCTGAGCACTGCCAGGTGTGACCCAAAAACCAAAGAAACAACAACAACAACAAAAAATACCACCAAAATCCAAAACCAAAATACATTCTGATCTTGATGGTATTTGATCTCAAATGTGTCCCTAAATGTCTACACCATTCACTCTTTAAAATAATTCCTTTCCTTGGCTTCCAGGAGGACACAACTTCTGAACTTTCTCTTTTTTTTTTTTTTTTTGGTTTTTGGGCCCACACCCGGCAGTGCTCAGGGCTTACTCCTGGCTGTCTGCTCAGAAATAGCTCCTGGCAGGCACAGGGGACCATATGGGACACCGGGATTCGAACCAACCACCTTTGGTCCTGGATCGGCTGCTTGCAAGGCAAACGCCTCTGTGCTATCTCTCTGGGCCCGAACTTTCTCTTTTTTGGCTACTACTCTGACACTCTGGTCATTTCTTCTCCCTTTTTCTGCTATTCCTGTGTGGAGAGGGAAAATGTCTGTCTAAAAGGCCTGTAGTGAATGCCCTGTATGAGGGAAAACCAGACTCATCCCCAGCACAAAGAATTTCAACTCATCAAGGCCTAAGAACCTTAGGGTATGGCCTCAAAGTGAGTATTTGTGAAATTTATTTATTTAAAATATTATTTTAAGTAAAATGGGAAATACATAAAATAACTAAAAATGTCTTTAATAAAGTTCTACTTTTGTGGGGGTATTTTTTTGGGGGGAGGAGGCTGGTGGCATACCCACAGGTGCTTAGGAGACAATGGGGGAAGATCAGAGAGACCTCTGAAGGTTCTGAGGTTTTTCTCCTTTTTTTTTTTTTTTTGTTTTTGGCCCAGGTGCTCAGGGATTACTCATGGCTATCTGCTCAGAAATAGCCCCTGGCAGGCACGGGGGACCATATGGGACATCAGGATTTGAACCAATGATCTTCTGCATGAAAGGCAAATGCCTTACCTCCATGCTATCTCTCCGGCCCCAGAGGTATTTCTCTTAATGCATGGTTGAGTACATACTTTTGATAGAAACTTTAAATGAGATCTTGAGCTGTCCTGGAATCTAATCCTGAGACTTGAGAGAGGCAAACCTATTTATGAACAGAGGTTTATATTCCCCCAAAGCAAGGTTTTAATGAGGTCATGAAGGTAGATCCTTCATGAATGTGCCTGCCCAGAGTTATTATAGGGATGATGAGAAAATTACATAGATATCTACCAAGCTCGTGAACCTAAACAGTAACACAGAAGGTTCAACTCGCACCAACCACAGCACAGTTTAAGTCCTGTGACACTAACTTTAGTAATGCCATGGCAAGAGATACAACAATTATTTCCAACTGACTCTTGTTGATCTAAGTTCTGATCACTCCATTTTTTTGTGTGTTGTAACAAAAAAAGATGAAATAAATTTGTTTGTGCCTGCATGAGGGCAGGTTATGGTGGTGGGTGGGAAACTGGAGATACTGGTGAAGGAAAGGTCGGTCACACTGTCACCCTGATGATAGGGTGGTTGTTTGGAAAATTTAATGCCTGAAACGACTGTATTATGAACAACTTGATACATAACAGTGTTATAATAAAAATTAAAACAAACAAAATCCTAAATTTCTAACCAAACTGGATTCTTTATATACTTGCCTTGTATTTTTTCATTACAGCATTGCTTTCAAAGTTTGCAGTTTCTTCCATAAATCGGCCCACTAGTAACATAGCTCTGCCTTGGATTAACTTGTTCTTAGTCTTAGTTGGGGTTTCATTTTCAGAAAAACATAATTCAACGCCCTTCTGAAGAACAATTAGTGCCTGGTGAACATCACCCTTAAAAAAAATAAAAAAGAAAATGAACAATAAGCATTTTAATTTAAGAACAATTTTCTATTTTCTGAAAACAAAAACTTTTAGCACTAAAAATTTTACATTAATATTCAGTAAGGTTGACTTAAATAGCTTTCTTTCCTGTCCCTCTCTGTTCAGTTGAATATCTTTTTTTTGGTTTTTCGGGCCACACCCATTTGATGCTCAGGGGTAACTCCTGGCTAAGCGCTCAGAAATTGCCCCTGGTTTGGGGGGACCATATGGGACGCCAGGGGATTGAACCGTGGTCCTCCCTTGGCTAGTGCTTGCAAGGCAGACACCTTACCTCTAGGCACCACCTCGCCAGCCCCTCACTTGAATATCTTAATGTAAAAATCTACTTAGATTTTTAAATTCGCCTCTCATTTCCTTTCATGAAAGAATTAATTCTAAAATGAAAAAGGGGAGCCAGAGAGATAGCATGGAGGCAGAGCGTTTGCCTTGCATGCAGAAGGACGATGGTTTGAATCTCGGCATCCCAGACGGTTCCCGAGCCTGCCAAGAGTAACTTCTGAGCGTAGAGCCAGGAGGAACCCGAGCACTGCTGGGTGTGACCCAAAAACAAACAAACAAACAAACAAATTAAAAAACTCAATCTCATTACTCAGCTTTTATCTTAGAATTGCTAGGGATATGGGGCTTTTGCATTGCAGGGGGTCGACCTAGGTTGAAGCCGGGTTCAATACCTCACATCCCATATGGTCCCCCAAGCCTGCCAGGAGCTATTTCTGAGCGCAAAGCCAGAAGTAACCTCTGAGCATCGCTGGGTATGGCCCCAAAAACAAACAAAAAAAAAAAAGAATTACTAGGGACTTATGTTTAGAAGTCACCCACAAAAAGCCAAAATGAGGTGACTTAAAAAATTTTTTTTGTGGGGCCGGGCGGTGGCGCTGGAGGTAAGGTGCCTGCCTTGCCTGCGCTAACCTAGGACGGACCGCGGTTCGATCCCCCGGCGTCCCATATGGTCCCCCAAGAAGCCAGGAGCAACTTCTGAGCGCATAGCCAGGAGTAACCCCTGAGCGTCACAGGGTGTGGCCCAAAAACCAAAAAAAAAAAAAAAAAAAAAAAAATTTTTTTTGTAAGTCACCATGAAATTACTGTTTTTTTTTTTGTTTGTTTTGTTTTGTTTTGGGGCCACACCCGTCGGTGCTCAGGAGTTACTCCTGGCTGTCTGCTCAGAAATAGCTCCTGGCAGGCACGGGGGACCGTATGGGACACCGGGATTCGAACCAACCACCTTAGGTCCTGGATCAACTGCTTGAAATTACTAAGTTATTAATGATTGGGTTTCAGGCATACAATGTTTGAACAATTCTTTCATCAGTATTGACTTCCCTTCCTTCATCTGCCTTCCAAACCCATTTTTTTTGTTTTGTTTTTGGGCCACACCCGGCGGTGCTCAGGGGTTACTCCTGGATGTCTGCTCAGAAATAGCTCCTGGCAGGCACGGGGGACCATATGGGACACAGGGATTCGAACCAACCACCTTTGGTCCTGGATCAGCTGCTTGCAAGGCAAACACCGCTGTGCTATCTCTCCGGGCCCTTTTTTTTTTTTTTAATTTCTTAAAAAAGAAGATTCTATATTGTGGTTTACAGTACTGTTGTTTTTTCTTTTTCTTTCTTTCTTTTTTTTTGGTTTTCGGGTCACACCCGGCAGCGCTCAGGGGTTACTCCTGGTAGGCTTGGGGGACCATATGGGAGGCCGGGACTCGAACCACAGTCCTTCTACATGCAAGGCAAACACCCTACCTCTATGCTATTTCTTCAGCCCCTACAGTACTGTGGTTGATACGGTTTTATACATAACACTTTGCCACCTTTCAGCACCACAGAGGTGACTAGATAGTACTACTGTCAATTTCCCAGATTTAACTTGCCAAGGATGTAAGAAAGAAACAGTGTCACCTTCTATAAACAGTATTGAGTGCCTCTAATGCAAATACAAAGTGTAAAGCAAAAGCAAAATTAAGAAATGATTGTCTCCCTCAATCAAAAACACGAAGATAAATGGAAAGAATTGAAAATGAAAGAATTACATTTCTGGTTTTAAAACTGGAAAGAGATTTGGGGGACTTAGAGCTAGCAGGAACAATTTACAGTGCAAATCTGCTAAAGAACACCAAAGAGTTGCCATTCTCTTAGCCATTACCTTGGACCAAAGCCACTTTGCCCTTTCCACGTACAGTTCAGCAAGTTGAGATTCCCCAGCATTAAGGAGAGCGTTGTAGGCTGTCTGGTGGTGACCAGCCTTTCTAGCTACTCTGGCACTCTGCAACCAGCACTCTCCAACCATTTCATTCAAGTTTGGCCTAAGGGATGTGACAAAACAGGGAAAGGAATGAGCACAAGCACAATAATCTTTGTAGAAAAATGTACCTAAATAAGAAAGTTTCCTGATAGAATCAATATTCCCAAGAAATCAAAAGAACAATAAGTTAATTTTTCCTTTCTTGGTTTCTGAACTACATCTAGTAGTACTCAGAGCTCTGTGCTCAGGGATCACTCCTCAGAAGATTTAGGGGTTCATGAGGCCAGGAATTGAACCTCGTGTGACCATGTGCAAGGCAGGTGACTTACTGACTGTCATCACTCTGGCCAATTTAATTTTCTTAGAGATAATTTTTTTTCAGTTTTGAATCTGAATTTATCTGTTATGAGGTGATTATTTACCTTTATAATAGACTTAAACATAATTTTAACATTTAAGAAGATAAATCAGTATGCAAAAATAATTCTTTTTTTTGTTTGTTTTTGTTGTTTTATTTTTGTTTTTGTTTTTTTTTGGGCCACACCCGGCGGTGCTCAGGGGTTACTTCTGGCTGTCTGCTCAGAAATAGCTCCTGGCAGGCACAGGGGACCATATGGGACACCGGGATTCGAACCAACCACCTTTGGTCCTGGATTGGCTGCTTGCAAGGCAAACGCCTCTGTGCTATCTCTCCAGGCCCGCAAAAATAATTCTTAAGTTCTGCACCCATTATACCGAGGTGGTGTGGATGTATAATAAAGAAAGAAAAACTAAGGGGTTGTACAGCTTTTGCAATTGGTTTCTCTTCCTCTTTCTCTCTCAATCACCCTCTCCCTTTCTCTCTTCTTTATTCTCCTCATATTTCCTAAATAAAATCATTTTACTTCACAGACTAGATTAGAAGAGTAAAAATATTTCAAAATAATAAACAAATATAATATTATATTCACAATAATGACATTCAAAGATCAAGAAAAACCTTTTGTTGAGGCTTAATAAAGCTCTTCGTAGAGCCAGGATGGGCTCTTTGGCTCTGTAGGAATTCTGAGTCATTTCTAGTCGAGCTGCCCAGTTCAGGGAGTCCTCCAGAAAACTGTCACCCAAAGACTGGTGAAACAGTGGTTTGATGCTATGCTCCAACTCACATAACATGTGCAATCTGAAAATAGATAATAACATAGTAAAATGTTAGCAGATTTCAGTCTTATTCAGCTATTTATCAAGGAGGTACTTATATTTAGAAGAAACTTATCAAAATATACAATTAGCAGACATACAAAATAGTATTTTTCTTAAAACTAGGTATAAACACCAGTTAATACTATTCTATGTATTTAATACTTTGCTATGATTTTCAAATTTCTTTCTTTTTTTTTTTTTTTTGGTTTTTGAGTCACACCCGGCGGTGCTCAGGGGTTACTCCTGGCTGTCTGCTCAGAAATAGCTCCTGGCAGGCACGGAGGACCATATGGGACACCGGGATTCGAACCAACCACCTTTGGTCCTGGATCGGCTGCTTGCAAGGCAAACGCCGCTGTGCTATCTCTCCGGGCCCGATTTTCAAATTTCTATTAAATTAGGCATATTCAATTAAAATGTTAAAAATAATGAAACTATAGGGGCTGGAGAGATAGCATGGAGATAAGGCGTTTGCCTTTCATGCAGAAGGTCATTGGTTCGAATCCCAGCATCCTATATGGTCCTCCGAGCCTGCCAGGAACAATGTCTGAGCGTAGAGCCAAAAAAAAAAAAAAAACAAAAAAAAACAAAAAGAAAAAAAACTATAAAGTACAAATTCATGAAAAATATTTGCTTATTTTGCTAGTACTACAACTGTAAGAAATTGAACCACAGTAAATAACAGTAAAAAGTTAAAAAAGAAACATGATTTTGGTATTATTTTCCTCCTAAGAGTGACAGAAACTAGCTTTTACTAGACCTCCTTTTTTCTTTTTTAGTTTTTGAACCACACCTGACAGTGTAAAGGGATTATTCCTGGCTCTCTGATCAGAAATCACTGCTGTCATGATAGTTCAGTGCTAGGGCATTTGCCTTGCATGTCGCCAACTGGGATGGACCCAGGACTACCAGGAGTGATTTCTGAATGCACAGCCAGGAGTAACCTCTGAGCACCACTGGGTGTGGCCCAAACACAAAAACAAACAAATCACTCCTGGCAGGTTTGGGGGACAATATGGGATAGTTGGAATTGACCCTGGGTCAGCTATGTGCAAGGCAAATGCACTACCAGAATGTGTTATCAATCCAGCCCTCTACTATAACCCTTTGAGATATCTCCTCAATCCCATTAAATCAATGTTTTAAAACTAGGGTAATTATGAGGTAAAAGGAAAGAACCATTTTGTATAACTATGCATGATACTAAATCAGCTCTGTCTAATAAAAATATTCCAAGATGGGGCCGGAGAGATAGCATGGATGTAGGTCTTTTGTCTTGCGTGCAGGAGGAAGGTGGTTAGAATCCCAGCATCCCATATGGTCCCCTGAGCCCGCCAGGAGTGATTTCTGAGTATAGAGCCAGGAGTAACTCCTGAGTGCTGCTGCGTGTGACCCAAAAACAGAAACAAAAACAAATAAACAAAAAAAGAATATTCCAAGACTAGGAATCAATGATTGGGTGTGTGTGTGTGCGTCTGTCCTGGGTAAGCCACTTGCAAGGCAAATGCCCTACCACTGTACTATCACTCCGGCCCCAGAATTGATGATTTCTATTTATTTATTTATTTTTGGTTTTTCGGGCCACACCCGTTTGATGCTCAGGGGTTACTCCTGGCTAAGTGCTCAGAAACTGCCCCTGGCTTGGGGGGGACCATATGGGATGCCGGGGGATCGAACTTTGGTCCTTCCTTGGCTAGCGCTTGTAAGGCAGACACCTTACCTCTAGCGCCACCTCTCTGGCCCCGAATCGATGATTTCTAACATTATAGTTTAGGAATATTTAAATCATATGAAAATGGAAGTTCCAAAATACCTCACAATATATTCGTATCCTCGTTGGTAAGAGCCTCTTTCAAAGCTTGCAGCTGAAAGAGGTACTATCTGTTCAGCTCTCACTATTTTCAATGTGTCATAAAAAGTTTTCGTATCTCTTTTTTTGGCTGATAATAGTAGCTGTCCCAGTCTGACACTCCATGATGTAGATTTTCCATCTGAAAAACAAATGGCAAGTCAAGAAATGTCAGAAGAGGGGATGGAGAAATAGCATGGAGGTAAGGCATTTGCCTTGCATGCAGAAGGATGGTGGTTCGAATCCTGGCATCCCATATGGTCCCCCGAGCCTGCCAGGAGCGATTTCTGAGCAGAGAGCCAGGAGTAACCCCTGAGCACTGCTGGGTATGACCCAAAACCAAAAACAACAACAACAATAAAAAAAAGAATTTAGTTTAGCTACTTACGTTTGAATAAGTATCCCATATCAAAATCGCTTATAATTTAAGATGTAATTTTACCTGCTGACAAATAGTTTTCTACCAAATCCCACTGTGACAATTTCCAAGCTGCTTCCACTCTGTATGTGTTTAATTCATCTGTCCATTCAGACCTATTAAAAGCAAACACAGCAGGAAAGCACTTATTGATTTAAATTTAAAGTTGCATTTAGAGATCTTTCCTTTTTCCAAAACCAATTTTTCAAAAACATTTATGATCAAGCCATTTAAGATACACTCCTCAGCGAATTACACTATCATCTATTAGAAGAGAATTCATGCCTGAATAATTAAAAAGTATAACTTCATGTTAAGACTGGCTTAACAACAACAAAAGACAAGAAAAGAACCACCCGAATATATAGGCACTTTACATTAAAGACAAAATATATAGAAGCTAATGGAATGAATGAGGGAGTAGTTCAAAGTACACATGACAATAAGAACATAAACAAGTTACCAGTAATATGTTACTGGTATAACAAAGGCTACAAAATTAGTTAACAATAAAACCCTATATTTATACTATTTAAGTCACTTTAAAATTGGGATCTAAAACCAGAACGATACAAGTTTTTTCCTAAATATATTACTTATGCAACATAAAGACACCTGGTGATATTTATTTTTTTTTTTGGTTTTTGGGCCACACCCGGTGACGCTCAGGGGTTACTCCTGGCTATGCGCTCAGAAGTCGCTCCTGGCTTGGGGGACCATATGGGACGCCGGGGGATCGAACCGTGGTCCGTCCTAGGCTAGCGCAGGCAAGGCAGGCACCTTATCTCTAGCGCCACCACCGGGCCCCCACCTGGTGATATTTTGGATAATGATGACACAGAATAAATAAGACATTCCCTATTTTTTCTTTATATTAATCATACCATTTAAAGGTTCACTATGCTATGAAGATTCAGAAGTTCTCAAAATTATATTACCTATTTATTCCTTTCAAGAAATATAAAACACTCAGAGCCCCCTAATTACACACAAGGCTATCACTGCCCCCAGATGATTTTAGTATCCCCTGAGCCATGGTTTTTTACCTACTCTGAAAAATGCTGTTGTAGATACTGGGCTAGGCAAAGCTCCCATTTTATTATCTAATAACCTAACACTAAAAGGCCCATATAATCCCATATTATAGAGAAGGCAAGTGACTCAGAGAAGATGGATGAATTCACTTCTAAAGACCTCTTTGAGAGGCCTGAGCCCTATCTCAATGGGGCCATGCCTTTTTGCAGGTACAAAACTGTCAGTCTGACCCCTGGATCCACCATGACAAGTGTGATCCCTAGGACAACCACCTAATATGCAATCTCCTGAACACCACAGCCAAATGTGTGCAAGCACAACTAAAGTGTAGAAACTTCCGCACCCATCAAAATTAAAGACTGGGAAAGTATCATAATAAAGTTCACAACTCGGGCCCGGAGAGATAGCACAACGGCGTTTGCCTTGCAAGCAGCCGATCCAGGACCAAAGGTGGTTGGTTCGAATCCTGGTGTCCCATATGGTCCCCCGTGCCTGCCAGGAGCTATTTCTGAGCAGACAGCCAGGAGTAACCCCTGAGCAACTCCGGGTGTGGCCCCAAAACAAAAAAAAAACAAAAACAAACAAAGTTCACAACTGTTTGCATTACACCCCAGGTATACACAAGCCACATAACTAAGGGTACAAGCAAGGTAAAAAAGGATGTATGAGACCCAGGTAAGGGGTGGTGGGACCTTTACTCTATGTTTTGTTTTGTTTTTCTTTGGGGGGGCGAGAGGGGCATGCCCAACAATGCTCAGAAGTAATTCCTGGCTCTGCACTCACATTACTCCTGGCAGTTCCTGGGGATTGAGTCCATGTTGGTCATGTGCAAGGCAAATGCCCTACCTATTGTACTATCACTCTGACACCCCTCCCCTTGCTTTTTGTACTAAAAATTGCAAAATGATACAATAAAATAACTCCAATTATTTTACTTTAAATCTAAAGTAGCAGCATAAATACTGAGAAGTTTTTAATTTCTAAGAATATTAGTAAAAATAATTTAGAACAAGTCTAAAGTAATTACAATAGAAATGTAATTTTCAGAAGTCCCATTGTGAATAACTTTAGCAGTGACAACACCAGATGCTAAAATATCAAAACTGTAGGATAAAAATCTGAGTCAAATAATTAGAATTTAACAATATGAATGAATGAGGGAAGTGGAAAGCCTGTCTCGAGTACAGGTGTGGGTGAGGTGGGGAGGAGGTATTGGTGGTGGGAATCTTGCACTGGTGAAGGGGGGTGTTCTTTACATGACTGTAATCATACAACTACAATCATATTTGTAATCATGGTGTTTAAATAAAAATAATTTAATTAAAAATGTATTAAAAATAAAAATAAATGAACCACTTAAAATATATAAAAAATATTATTAGAATTTAGGGCCGGAGCAGTGGAACAAGTGGTAGGGCATTTGCCTTGCATGTGCTGACCTAGGACAAACGGCGGTTTGATCCCCCAGCGTCCCATATGGTCCCCCAAAACAGGAGCGATTTCTGAACATACAGCCAGGAGTAAACCCTGATCATCACTGGATGTGGCCCAAACAACAAAAAAATTATTAGAATTTGCTATGTAGTGGGCAAATTTTATACCAAATATTATTACAATAAAAAGTACCAAATGGCAGTGAGAAGCAAGTGAGAGGACTCATCCCTGTAAATAATGGCATTTATAGGGATGGTTCTTTAGGGGCCAGAGAGATAGCATGGTCCCCCGAGCCTGCCAGGAGAGATTTCTGAGTGTAGAGCCAGGAATAACCCCTGAGCGCTGCCGGTGTGACCCCCCCCCAAAAAAAAAAAGAATGGTTCTTTAGGTAAGGCATATTCACTAATTTTGGAGAAGTGTTTGTTTAAATACAAACATCTTCTCTATGAGAAAAACAAGTTCCTCAGTAACCATCTTTTCCAATGACAGAACATCTTGGGGCAAAGAAAGAGCTAGAGCACATACTGCAGGAGCTATGGTTTTACCTATGGTACCACATGGTTATCGCTACCCCAAGCACCACTAAACCTATGCCTACCATGTCCCACTGCCATTGATACAGTCTCCTACACTGAATATTGACACTTGTTTCATAGCCCAACGACCAGGAGAAAAGATTATATATAAAATACTCAAGATCCAAAGAAAAGACAAGAGTCCAAACATTCCTATGTGCATCAACAAGAAACGTGACACTTCAGCTTAAGTCATGACAAACTTGACCAAATTTTTGCAATCTCTTTACTCATAAGGTCTCAATTAATCTGGAGAGACAAATCTTTTTTTTTGTTTTGGTTTTTTGGGCCACACCCGGTGGTGCTCAGGAGTTACTCCTGGCTGTCTGCTCAGAAATAGCTCCTGGCAGGCACGGGGGACCATATGGGACACCGGGATTCAAACCAACCACCTTAGGTCCTGGATCAGCTGCTTGCAAGGCAAACGCCGCTGTGCTATCTCTCCGGGCCCAGAGACAAATCTAAAGTATATAAATGTTGAGCCAGAGAGAAAGTCCAATGGTCTGATTACAAGCTTTGCATGTAAGAGGTTCAAGTTCAAGCACTGGCACTGCCTGCCTAGTACTCACGCACTAACCTGGGAGTAGCTCCTGTGCACTACTGGATGCGTTAACTCTCCACCCCATCACCTTCCCAAAATAATAAGATGAGAAAATTGCTCTGCAAAGTTTCAGCCATCATTTAAAAAAAAAATCTCATATATGTAAAATTATGTGTTCAAATAGGATTCTCTGTTCTTAGACATGGTAGACTGGTGATCTTCATGTTAAAATTTGGAATATAGGGGCCGGGCGGTGGCGCTAAAGGTAAGGTGCCTGCCTTGCCTGCGCTGGCCTTGGACGGACCGCGGTTCGATCCCCCGGTGTCCCATATGGTCCCCCAAGCCAGGAGCAACTTCTGAGCACATAGCCAGGAGTAACCCCTGAGCGTTACCGGGTGTGGCCCAAAAACCAAAAAAAAAAAAAAAAAAATTTGGAATATAGAGAAGCTTGACCTAGAAGAGCTACATTGGGGCTGGAGAGGTAGCACAGCAGTAGGGCATGCAGATGATCCAGGATGGATGATGGTTTGAATCCCAGCTTCCCATATGGCCCCCTGAGCCTGCCAGGAGTGATTTCTGAGCATGGAGCCAGGAATAACCCTGAGTACTGCTGGATGTGACCCAAAAACCAAAAACCAAAAAAAAAAAAAAAAAAAAAAAAAAAAGAAGAGCTACATTCAAAGTGATCTAATTAAAGACAGAGGCCTATGGGCCTGTGTACAATTTGTTTAAATTAATAGTCATCCCTTTTTTATCAGATCTCATTACTATGATAATCAGAGTCTGTTAAATGTTTTAAGGAAAAAGTTTTTAGCCCCAAAACAAGGCAGCTTCAAGAACAGAACTGTCTTTAGTCACTATCTAAACAAGGAGAACTGTGAGGTTTTAGTTCATCAATTCTTTAGAAGAAATTCCAGGTAATCTAAAGTGGTATTCCATAAACTAGTCACAAAGTTTACCCAGATGAACATGAAAAGTAACTGGTGGCAATAACTCAAGCAGAACTTAGGTAACCTTTGAGAGTACCAATAATAAACAAGCGCTGAAGCTTCCTATCTTAAATTAAATTTAACTAAAGGGTAACTCTTTGGTTGGAGTTAACCTAGACAAATGAAAATTCAGGGTAAAATAAATGTTTTTGCTGCTTATCTTCAATACAATGAAATCATAAAAAGATTCAGTAACTTGAGCAATCATTACCTCAACCCAATCACTAAGTAAAAATTCTCCAAATATAGTAACAAATTCTCAAATATAGTAATGAAAGAAAATGATTCTTTAAAAAACATATTACCTGTTAGCATGCACTCCATTCACCTGAGTGATTACAGTGGACAGTTGACCAAGACCTAACATGGATTTCACTACACCATGATAATGCCCGATCTAAAAATTAGAAATATTTAAAATAGCAATCATCAAAATAAATATATCTTGGAAACAAAAAGCAGCTTAGCTGGTATTCATTTAAATCAGCTACTGAACTCATTTAGACAATCCTTTATAGTTTATGTCTTATTTTGCAGAATCCCTTAAAGAACAATGCCTTAAATGTAACTGAATAATTATAAAACATATGAACAACCTAAAAAGTCTCAGATATGGGGGGGTGGGCCACACCCGGCGATGTTCAGGAATTACTCCAGGCTCTGTACTCAGAAATTGTTCCTGACAGGCTCAAGGGGCCATATGATGGATGCCGGGGATAGACCCCGGGTCAGTCCCAGCTTGGCCGCATGTGCCACGACTCCATAATTTTTTAGGAAAAATTCAGCCCACCAGATGTATACTCAGATTTTCCTGGTAGGTGAACTGAAATAACCCCCACGGGATTCCTCAAAAGGCCCGCTGTGGACGCCTTTTTTCCCCTGCGTGGATGGTTGAGGAATTTTGTTAGAGATGCTTGGCATTGCATTTTTAGTTATTTGACTATCTCTCCTTTATAAATCTTAAGGAAAAAATGTGGTCTCTATTAAATAATTTGGCTAAAGAAATTCCAGCATCAAAGATTACAAGAGAACCCCCTTTTTTGGAACTTATAAACTAAAACAATGTTTTTTCTTTTTTATGTTCTTGCAGCTGAAATTCTGGGGCAATTGAGGTTAATTGATAAAAACTGTATTGAGTAACTTTACTTTGTTATGGTAATTATCATCCTTAACACCTGTGACTGTATTACCTCTATAAAAACCTCTGTCTTGAAAATAAACTAGTCGCACTCATGCTAGATGTGTTGACCCCACATACTCTGTGTGTGAGGTTATTATTTTTTCATTATTATTCCGTTCGTCCGCCCGTGCTCCCGCTTTCTTCTTGTGAAGGACTCCATCCCACTAGACTTGCTGAGACGCAGGATGTCTGCAGCACGCATGCAAGACAAACACCCTACTGCTGTGTTATCACTTGGGCCCAATCTCAGATTTTTAGGTATAAGGATTCTACATACTTAGTATAACTTTTGGTTCATATCAAATAAATATTCTAATATTTAAATGATTTTGATAATTATTCCTCACATAAAAATTAAAACCCAAAGGTTACAATGTTAATATAGATTTTGGGCTTCAGTAACTAAAAAATGAAATAAATCATAATATTTAAAATTAAAACTAAGGGATTGAAGAGATAGCACAACAGTAGGGCATTTTTCCATTCCTGGCATCCAAAGTGACTCTCATTCATGTAGGAGGAATTACAATTATTTGGGATTAGAGGGATGTTTGGAATCAAATTTCTTTGAAATAATCTAACTTTGGTCTCCCAGAGTTTCTAATTTATGGGTATTTTCATAATGCTGTCTCAGCATTATCTTACCTGGTCTGGTTCTAGCTGGATAGCCCGGTCATAACAAGCAGTGGCATCTCTCAGTAAGCCAATGCTTTCATGTTCAAGGATCTGTTCTTTCAGAGACGGTTCTGCCTTTCGAATTGCACTTACTCCAGCCACTCCATCTGGCTCATGCATAGCAGCATACAATTTCTTTTTCCAACCATTAAAACAAAAATCAGAAAAAAAGCTATTAGACTATCAGATTATGTGAAAAACAGCATAAGGATTCTCACAGTAGTGATACGTATTATTTCAAAATATACTCAATAAAGTTTTGCAAACTCATTTCCAAGCATTCTATTCTACCTCAATACATTTCACTGAAATAAACTTATATATTGTTAGTGATGAGAATTATAAAAAATCTCAATGAGGGGATGGAGAGATAGCATGGAGGTAAGGTCACTGGTTCAAATCCTGGCATCCCATATGGCCCCCCGTGCCTGCCAGTAGCGATTTCTGAGCGTGAAGCCAGGAGTAACCCGTGAGCACTGCCGGGTGTGACCCAAAAACAAACAAATAATAAAAAAAAAAATCTCAATGAATGAAACTCTCAATTCTTTCAAGAGAATGAAGAAGAATAGTAAAGTATTTTTGTATTTGTAGGAAGTATTTGCAAATAAAAAATAAACCATAGTAACTTTTAATAACTTGAAATATGGAATATAACATAAACTGTAGGAGAAAAGCAAGTATTTCAGTAAAAGTGGTCAAATGTTTGGACTAGAGTAATAGTACGGTGGGTAGGTTGGCCTTGCACGTGGCCAACCCGGATTCACTACCTGGCATCCCATATGATCCTCTTAACCTGCCAGGGTTAATTTCTTCTTTTTTTAAATATCTTTATTAAGCACCATGGTTATAACATGGTTTTGGTTGGGTTGTAGTTGGTTATCTTTGAGACAGGCATTCTATTTTACTATCACTGTCATGATAGTTGTTAGTGTAGTTATTTCTCTAACTGCGCTCACCACTCTTTGTGGTAAGCCTCATATTAAGGGCTGGTCCTTTTGGTTCTCCACTCTATTGTCTCTGGGTAATATTACCCTTGAGTGCCACCTGATCCGGCCCCCAAAAAAACAAAAGAAGAGTGGTCAAATGCTGCAAGGTGAAGAAAAAGGACTGGAGGGGCTTGCTTTGTATGCGGCTAGCCAGATTCAATCCACAGGTACCACATATGGTCTCCAGAGCCCTGCAAGGAGTGATCCCTGAGCGGAGATAGGAGTAGGACCTGAACAACATTGGATGTAGCACCAATCACATCACCATCACACCTCCAGAAAATTGAACTGGAGGGCACTGATTTTCTTAGCAAAAACAGTGTCATTCCGGGGCCGGAGAAATAGCATGGAGGTAGGGCATTTGCCTTGTATGCTGAAGAATGATGATTCGAATTCCAGCATCCCATAGGGTCCCCCGAGCCTGCCAGGAGTTATTTCTGAGTGGAGAGCCAGGAGGAACCCCCGAGTGCAGCTGGGTGTGACCAAAAAACAAAACAAGGGGCCGGGCGGTGGCGCTAGAGGTAAGGTGCCTGCCTTGCCTGCGCTAGCCTAGGACGGACCGCGGTTCGATCCCCCGGCATCCCATATGGTCCCCCAAGCCAGGAGCGACTTCTGAGCGCATAGCCAGTAGTAACCCCTGAGCGTCACTGGGTGTGGCCCAAAAACAAACAAACAAAAAAAAAAAACAAAAAACAAAACAAAACAAAACAAAACAAATAGTGTCCTGGGGAATGAGAGAGAAATCTTGTTGAAATGAACAAAAAATGAATAGGAATAAAGAACTGAATAAAGAGAAGATAGTAAATCCTTTAAAAAACTAGCCATGAAGGGAAAAATTATGGGAATTATCCAAGAAATGCAATTACCAAAAAATAAGGGGCCGGAGAGATAGCATGGAGGTAAGACGTAACTCCTGTGCGATGCTGGGTGTGACCCAAAAACAAAAACAAAAAGACAGGTAATAACAGAACATGCTTACATACTCTATATAATAGTTTGGCTGAGAAAGAGAAATAGTACTGGAGAAAGCAAGAATGTTTGAAGAAATAAAATCCTTGAAACAGAGAACATAGGAAGTTTTGAACTCCAACAGCAAAGACAACTTAGAAATATCAGAAGATATGGCTTTGGCTAGGACCAGAGTGAAGCTACAGATCAAAGATTAGAAGTCAATGCCGGGCCCGAAGAGATAGCACAGTGGTATTTGCCTTGCAAGCAGCCGATCCAGGACCTGGTTGGTTCGAATTCTGGTGTCCCATATGGTCCCCCGTGCCTGCCAGGAGCTATTTCTGAGCAGACAGCCAGGAGTGACCCCTGAGCACCGCCGGGTGTGGCCCCCCCCAAAAAAAAGAAGTCAATGCCACAATGCTGGTTAGTGAACAAAAGATAATCTTCCATTCTCAACAGAATTCATTGCAAAGTCTTCCTGACAGTAAGGGCCACTGAAACTACAAGACTACAAAAGGGACCAAGGTTAAGTAGCACAAAAACTACCAAGGGGAGTGGGAGAAAATTGTCATCCTGAGGACTCAATCAGTAAGCAACTCCCTATTTAATATCACAGAGAAGTAGAAACTTAGAACTTTTAGTGAATTTAAAGAAACAATAGAATAAACTACCAATATGGGGCCGGCAAGGTGGCGCTAGAGGTAAGGTATCTGCCTTGCAAGCGCTAACCAAGGAAAGATTCGAACCCCTGGCGTCCCATATGGTCGCCCCAAGCCAGGAGTAACCCCTGAGCATCAAATGGGTGTGGCCCGAAAAAAAAAAAAAAAAAAAAAAAAGAATAAACTACCAATAAAACACAGAGGATATGAGAGCAGAAATGAGAAACTATAAATAGAAATGCCAAAACTGAAAAATTTGGTAGGCAAAATTTTCACTGTCACTGGACAGTCTTACTAGTAGAGTAATTGAATTAATTACTGAATTCAACAGCTGCTGAATCCGTGAACTCCAAGATGAGGTACAGAAAACCACCAGAAAATGGAAGATGGAAAAAAGTACAAAATAAATTAATACAACAAGCTGTACAAGTGGGAAACAGTTCCTCTAGCATTAAGAGGGGTAAAAGGGGGGGTGGTGGGAAAGAGTCTTGGAGAAGGCCAATGTTCACAAAGAATGAATTCACTGCAGTTATTCATATATTAGTTTTCTGAGCATTTTTTTTTTTTTTGGTTTTTGGGCCACACCCTGCAGTGCTCAGGGGTTACTCCTGGCTGTCTGCTCAGAAATAGCTCCTGGCAGGCTCGGGGGACCATATGGGACATCGGGATGCGAACCAACCACCTTTGGTCCTGGATCGGCTGCTTGCAAGGCAAACGCCGCTGTGCTATCTCTCCGGGCCCCTGAGCATATTTTTTGAGCTGAAAAGAGGCCTCTAACTTTTCCCCATTATTAATCCCACCTACCCTTACTTTCTTTTCTTCCTGTCATTCCTAAATCATTATTTCACCAGTATAGTTCTTCCTAATTTCTATTATAAGCACTCTAACTTCCTTACGCTGAACTCATAATTAAGTATAAAAATTTTCACATACATAGTAATGACTTGCTTGCCTTGAAGAATAGTCCCTTTTTCAAATTCTTCCTCTACAAATACTATAGGCATTTTGCCTAGAACTTTTCTTGTTCAAATCCTCTAAGAAAAAAGTCCAATTTTGGGGGCTGAAAAGTTAGTACAGCAGGCAGGGTGTTTGCTTTGCATATGGCTGATTGATCCCTGGCATCCCATATGGTGCCCCAAGCATAGCCAGGATTGGTCCCTGAAAGCAGGACCAGGAGTGGAGCGGAGGCACTAGAGGTAAGGCATTTGCCTTGCAAGCACTAGCCTATGACAATCCACAGTTCGATCCCCCAGAGTCCCATATGGTCCCCCCAAGCCAGGAGATTTCTGAGCGCATAGCCAGGAGTAACCCCTGAGTGTCAATGGGTATGGCCCCAAACAGAAAACAAATAAACAAACAAAAAAGAAGGTGTGGCTCAAAAGCAAACAAACAAAAGCCCTATTTTGATTTCTTTCTTTTCCCAAACTTCATCTTTTCTCTGCCATGCCAAAACAAACACTTTGCTGTAGCATAAGACATTCTTTCCCAACTATGGAAAGATGCCTAAAATTAAAAACCTTGGCTATTCTTTTTACCCTTTATTCTTCAAAATTCGATGTACATAGCACCTCCAAGAAAACCTTTCTAAACCCTGTCCACCACTCCTATCTCTTACCACACCCACCACAGAGGATGGGTTCTTCCTCAGGGCATACTCGCATTACTCTACTTTAGTTATCGCACTAAAGTAATATTTATATAGTCTTCATCTTGAAGCTTTGAAAGCGTTTATAGCTAGTACTTAGATTAGCATCTAAAGTATTAAATAAACAGGTTAATAAACAATATAAACTTAAAAGCATATAAAACATATATAACATATAAAACATAGCACATAAAACATCATTATTAAGCCCACTAGATGACTTTCAAACCTGTAAGAATCCAAGATGCTTTTGAATATTTTGCTTCTTTTCTGTAATAAATGATTCAAAGTGCATCACAGCTCGAGTATATGCTTTGGAGCGGAAAGAAGCCACTGCCAGTGTATCCTGAGGTATAAGATCCAGGAAGCGAGTTACACTCTGATAGTCTTCATGTTCTGCAGTAGATACTAGATAATAAAAAGTTGGGTAATTAAAGACATAGTGAGAAACTTAAAAGGAGTCCACTTAAATTTAAGTTCCATGTATTTCACTCAGGTAAATGTATTAGGATATCATGTTTAGAGTGCAATGATCAATATGATTGCTCAGAGAATTCTTGTTCTAACTCCATCACCATTACTTACTTTACCTTAACAATCATCTAAATTGAATTTGCTTCCTCATCTATAAAAAGAAAATATCTATCTAGCCCTCTTTACAATATTATTGTTTAATAAACATAAATCTATAATAAATATTTAAAAGATACACAAAGGATCAGATTAATAGAACATCAGGGAGGGCATTTGTCTTGCATGTGGCTGACTTGGTTCAATCCCCAGCATCCCATATAGTTCCAGAATTGACTTCTGAGCACAGAGCCTAGAGAAACCCCTGAGCACTGCCGGGTATAGCCAAAAACAAAAGAAAAGATAAAAGATATACAAGTGATACAAAAGATTTAAAAAAATGAATTATTATTGATAATTAGAAAAAAAGTGACAGAATATAGCTGGGAGAAAGAAGAGTTAAAAAAAAAAAAACCCTCAATTTTAAGATTATTTGCTCTTTTGTTTTGTTTTGTTTTGTTTTTGGGCCACAACCAGTGACACTCAGGAGTTACTCCTGGCTATGTGTCCAGAAATCGCTCCTGGCTTGGGGGACCATATGGGATACCAGGGGATCAAACAATGGTCTGGCTTAGGCTAGCGCCGGCAAGGCAGATAGATGCCTTACTGCTCCGCGCCATCACTCTGGCCCTTCATATTCTAGTTTATCTGTGCTGCCTTTTATACCAACTACTACAATAACAATTAAAATTAAAAAGTCTTTGATATATACACATAGTATATCTTTAGGGTAATATTTTTCAGGAGTCTAGGCAATTTATAAACTAGATACTTTTTTGTTTTGTTTTGTTTTTGGGACACACCCAGAGGCTCTCAGGGGTTACTCCTGGCTCTGCGCTCAGAAATTAATCCTGGTTTGGGGGACCATATGGGATACCAGTGATCAAATCCCATGTTCATCCTGGGTCAGCCTCGTGCAAGGCAAACGCCCTACCACTGTGCTACTACTCTGGCCCCAATTAGATACTTTTTTAATTTTAGCATTGGAGGTTCTCCAAACATTATTTGAAGTCAGTGAGAAGGGCTCCCCAGACGCAAAGCATGCATCCCAGCTCTTTACTAAGTAATTTTACCAGCCCATACATAAGATAAAATACTTCTAAGTGAGGACAGTACAATCGACAAATTGTTACTTAAAACTTATAAATTTTATTTTCTATACCAATCTATGTATAAGTAAATTTCCTGTGGAGAGTATTATGCTGAGCAAAATGAGTCAGAGGGAGAGAGACAGACAGAATAATTGCACTCATTTGTAGGATATTAAAAAAAAAAAAAAGATAGTATGGTGATAATATCCAGAGAGACAATAGAAGTGAAGGCCAGGAGGACCAGTCCATGGTTAAGAAGCTCGGCACAAGTCGTAGGGGAGTACAGTTAGGGCAGAGAAGGGATGACTATTAAAATGATAGTTGGAAATGATCACTCTGGATAAGAGTTGAGTGCTGAAAGGAAATAGTCACAGTCATCACAGTCATGATACACCTTCAGCAATAAGTATAAAGAAAAGAACATAAGAATCAAACCATATCTCTCATTTGAAACAATCCAAACAAGAAAAGAATGGAATGACATATTCAAACTACTGAATGAAAGAAACTTTCAAACAAGTGTCCAATACCCAGCAAACCTCTCGTTTGTATGGGAGGGAAGGATAAAAACATTCTCACAACCAAAAAAAAAAAAATCTCACAACCAAAACTGACTCTAAATGAACTACTCAAAGATTAATCACATAAACCAAATACCCAGTTGTAACAGCAACAATTCTACACTATATAATGGCACAAGAACTCTTTCTGTCAATAGTTTCCTTAAATGTCAATGGCAGAGTAGCAAGTTGGATCAGGAAACAAAATCCAGCTACCTGCTGCCTGCAAGATCGTCAAAGGCTCAACAATTATACAAGCTACTGGGAAACAAAAAATTACAAGGCTGGGACAGCCATACTTATATCAGACCAAATTGCATTCAACCTCAAGAAAATAATTAGAGAAAAGGATGGACACTATTTACTAATCAGGGGAATAATAGACCAAGAAGTACTAACTCTGATCAACATTTATGCACCAGATGTAGTAGAGTCAGCAAAGTATGTAAGGCTTTTGCTCACAAATCTAGAGAAACATATGGACGGAAATGTGATAGTAGTGGAAGACTTCAACATGCCACTATCACCTTTGGATAGATCCACTAGACTAGTAGTCGGCAAGCCATGGCTCACGAGCCACATGCGACTCTTCTGTGTGCCGGGCTGCCACTCCAAGGAGTCAGGACTCTCTGCTCCTAGCCTGTCAGTGCCCTGTGTGCAGCCGGCTCCACACAGCTCTGATCAGAACCACGGCCAATGTTCATATTAGTGTTTGTGACTTTGTCAGTCATTGTCAGGATGTAATTTTCTCTACATGTAAGGCAAATTTTACAGAATTTAACGTTATTGATAAATAATATTGTTCTAAAGTTTTTGTTTTATTAGTTGTGTTATTTGTATCCTCCCAGCCTATGTGGATACTTGCATGCAGAATATTCTCTCTTTTTTTTTTTTTGTTTTTGGGCCACACCCGGTAACACTCAGGGGTTACTCCTGGCTATTGGCTCAGAAGTCACTCCTGGCTTGTGGGGGCCATATGGGATGCCGGGGGATCGAACTGTGATCCATTCTTGGCTAGCGCTGGCAAGGCAGACACCTTACCTCTAGCGCCACCACGCCAGCCCCACATGCAGAATATTCTCAATAAAAACTTATTGAAACTAAAAACAGTGTATCATTCTTTGTGTTTTTCGGTTTTAAAAATGTGGTTCTCAAAATAAATTTCAATCATGGTTTTGGCGAGATTTGGCTCAGTTGAAAAAAAAAAGGTTGCCCACCACTGCACCAGGCAGAACACTACCAAAGACATGAGTCATAAATAATAAACTAGAAGAGTTGGACTAATACTATACTATGCCTTACATCCTTAAAAAACTGAATACACGGGGCCGGGTGGTGGTGCAAGAGGTAAGGTGCCTGCCTTGCCTGCGCTAGCCTTGGATGGACCACGGTTCGATCCCCCGGTGTCCCATATGGTCCCCCAAGCCAGGATTGACTTCTGAGCGCATACCCAGGAGTAACCCCTGAGCGTTACCGGGTGTGGCCCAAAAACCAAAAAAAGAAAAAAAAGAAAAAAAAAACTGAATACACTTTCTTCTCAAGTGCACATGGAACCTTCTTTAGGATAGACCATTTTTTTGTTTGTTTGTTTTTTTGGGTCACTTCTCTAAGTGATTATTAAGAGAAGAAAACAAAAGTTATAACTTACCCACTCGATGTACCTTATCTCTGTTTGATTTACTTTGTGTAAGTTTCTCAGCATTCAGTGCCTGAAATTTGTGTCTTGCCCACTGTGTGAGATGGTCAAGCATGGAGAACACGGTCTGTGTACTGAGCTGACACAGGTCAGAGGCGCTATCTTGGGCTGTTAGGGTATGCTGATCACCGTGCTTTAGAACTGCCATAATTTCTGCATAAACCTAAAAGGAATTTCATATTATCTGATAGATAAAACTTTTTTTAAGGCAACAAATTCCAAAAGAAAAATAAATTTCGCTCTTTCCCGGCCGCCGCGGAAGTACGCGGAGGCGCGTGCGCGTTCAAGATTCGGCTCCCCCCGTGACCGCCCACCGCCATGGCCGAGGAAGGCATCGCTGCCGGAGGTGTCATGGACGTGAACACGGCCCTGCAGGAGGTGCTCAAGACCGCCCTCATCCACGACGGGCTGGCGCGCGGCATCCGCGAGGCCGCCAAGGCCTTGGACAAGAGCCAGGCCCATCTTTGTGTGCTTGCATCCAACTGTGATGAACCCATGTATGTCAAGTTGGTGGAGGCACTTTGTGCTGAACACCAGATAAGCCTCATTAAGGTTGATGACAATAAAAAACTAGGAGAATGGGTCGGCCTCTGTAAAATTGACAGAGAGGGAAAACCCTGTAAAGTGGTTGGCTGCAGTTGTGTTGTGGTTAAGGACTATGGCAAAGAATCACAGGCCAAAGATGTCATCGAGGAGTACTTCAAATGCAAGAAATGAATAAATTAAGAATTTTGGCAAAAAAAAAAAAAAAAAGAAAGAAAAGAAAAATAAATTTCACCATGAATCAGTGGAAATAATCATTCTTGTAAAATATTACTCTAGGACACTTGCTTTCCAGGTGGCTGACCCAGGTTTGATCCCTGGCAAATCTAATGGTCCCCTAAACCCTATCAGGAGTGATCCCTAAGTGCAGAGCCAGGAGTAAGACCTGAGCACTACCAAGTGCAATCCAAAAAAAAAAAAAAAAAAGAAATCCTTGGCATGAATTACCAAAAAGAAAATTTGGGAAAGACAGAGGTAGGGGCATAATTGAGTAAATTGAAGTGACACTGGGACATTAGTGGAGTCTTTGGGGCACTTTGGTATTGATATATATATATATATTTATTTATTTATATGTATATACATATATGTATATATATGTATATATACATACTAACAACACGACAGTAACCAAATTACCTAATTCTTCTAACATTTTATAGTGTCACAAAGTGGTTTGTAACACTGAAATACATATAAAATGCTAAAAGTTAAAAAGCTTTAAAAGTTTTATGAATTTTGAACTCACATTTAAAACCTTTATATGAAAATAAGTATAAACAAAGGTTAAAATAAATATCACTTGGGGCCAGAGTTATAATACAGTGGGTAGAGCCCTTGCCTTGCATGCAACCAACCCAGGTTGATCCCTGGCATCCCCTATGGCAGGGGTCTCAAACTCAGGGCCCGCAGGCCGTTTGCGGCCCTCCATACAACAGTTTGTGGCCCTGCCCTAGAGGAATCTTTTGTGTTTTGTTTTGTTTTAGTTGTTTGGGTCACACCCCCCAATGTTCAAGGCTTACTACTGACTTTGCACTCAAGGATCACCCCGACTTTGCCTCCTGCAGCCTCCAGGTAAATTGAGTTTGAGACCCCTGCCTATGGTCACCCAAGCACTGATAAGAGTAATTTCTGATGGAGAGCCAGGAGTAGCCCCTGAGGATCACCAAATATAACCCAAACCCCCAAAATTAATCAGTTAAAAATCAAAGCCACTGGGCCCGAAGAGATAGCACAGCGGCATTTGCCTTGCAAGCAGCCGATCCAGGACCAAAGATGGTTGGTTCGAATCCCGGTGTCCCATATGGTCCCCTGTGCCTGCCAGGAGCTATTTCTGAGAGGAGCCAGGAGTAACCCCTGAGCAATGCCGGGTGTGGCCCAAAAAAACAAAAAAAATCAAAGCCACTAAATGTGAAAGAGAATACTGACAGAGTATTATCATTATTATCTAAAAATAAACAAAACTTCTAACGATTTTAAAAAAAATCTATACACATAGCAAATAGCTAAAAAAATTAGGAAAACAATTCAGATAAATACTCTAAATGGGCAGTGATTGGTCTAATAAAATACTTAAATATGCTATCTTTTGGAATGTTTCCTAAAATGTAAATGCTTAGCAATCTAGTAGCTGAATGAGAAATGTAAACACCAGAGAACTATTTGTAGCAATATAAATCAGTAGATAAATCTGCAGTCTCCAATTAAATTTGAATCATGCATATCATGTCTATTTTTGGAATCTACCTTAGACATACCAATACTTTTTTTTTTTTTTTGGTTTTTCGGGCCACACCCGTTTGATGCTCAGGGATTACTCCTGGCTAAGTACTCAGAAGTCATCCCTGGCTTGGGGGGACCATATGGGACGCTGGGAGACCGAACCTCGATCTTTCCTTGGCTAGCACTTGCAAGGCAGATACCTTACCTCTAGCGCCACCTCGCCGGCCCCACAAATCCTTCTTAAGAAATGACATGAAGTCACCAACTATTGTTTGCGAAAGCAAAGAACTGAAAATAATTACTATTATGGTAATTGTTAAACTATGGTATAGTTATTAAAGGAAAAGATTATATTTTTTAACATTATTTTTATTTTGTTTTGGGACATACCCATCGGTGCTCAGAGGTTACTCCTGGCTTTCTGCTCAGAAATAGCTCCTGGCAGGCACAGGGGACTGGGCCGGCTGCTTGCAAGGCAAACACCGCTGTGCTATCTCTCCAGCCCCTATAATCCCCTTCTAACATTAATTTTTTATGACGGTTATAGACAGCTTGGTAAATCTGTATCAATAAAGTAAGACCAATTGAGTAATATAACAAAAATTCTAACATGAGAAAAAAAATGGAATTAACTGCACTTATAAAAAGGGTCTGAACAACAACAACAACAACAAAAACAAGGGGCCAGAGAGAGCTATAGGATGTTAGCCTGGCACGCAGCTAATCCAGGATGAATCTGGGTTTGATTCCTGGCATCCCATATGGTTCACCGAGCCTGCCCAGGAGCGATTTCTGAGTGCAGAGACAGGACTAACTCCAAGTGCCACTGAGTGTGGTCCACAAACAAACAAACAAACAAGAAAGGATCTGGAGAAAATAACAAATTAGTAATAGTAATGATCTCTGGGGATCAGAAACAGTAGCCAAAAGGTACATGTTAACTTTTTGACTTAAATTTTACATGAACATTATAGTATTATCTATTACAAATAATGGTGGGGAGGATTGAATTCCAGGGATCTAATCTAAGATTCATATAAGACATTCATACATGGAAAACATAAGGCACATTTAGAACCTGGTAAGTTAGGGCCAAAGCTTCATGCAGCTGACTCAGGTCCAATCTCCGGCATCCCATATGATTCCCCAAGCCTACCAGGAGTGATTTCTGAATACAGAGCCAAAAGTAACCTTGGAGCAGGTCTGGTGTGCTCCCAAAACAACAACAAAAATTTTTTTATAAGTACTTAAACATGTGCATATATAGAGACGCACATTTCCTACCAATAAAGCTGCCTCTCTTTTACTAGCAATAATGTACAAACTTTGAACAACAAAAAATCATCTCTCACCTCCTGCTGATCTTCTTGATCACAGCCCAACAAGGCATAGACCAGAATATGTGGAAGAAGATAGATGGTCACCTTGAAATCATGCTTCATCATAATGTTACAACAGGTGAAGATTTTACTGGCAAGATCATGCCGAACCTGTAAACTCAAATGATTTAAGAAGAATGAATAGTCTTAGAAATTCCATTCCACTGATTAATGCCAAAAACCTGTAAGTGCATTCATTTATCACTGTCTAGGGGTATTTTCTTAGGTTGAAGCACATATACTTAAGCAAGGAGGAATTCAGATCATCACTTCTGTAATCATTTTAAAAAGATCCAAATGTCTGCACTGTTAAGGCACTAGAGGCAATGTATCCACTAAAGTGCCAAAACCAGAGTATGCTAATCTTTCCCCAACTATCTAACTAAAATATATCATGGCTGGTCAGAGTAACATCTTTAATTACAGTATTTTTTTTGTTTTTTGTTTTTTGGTTTTTGGGCCACACCCGGCGGTGCTCAGGGATTACTCCTGGCTGTCTGCTCAGAAATAGCTCCTGGCAGGCACGGGGGACCATATGGGACACCGGAATTCGAACCAACCACCTTAGGTCCTGGGTCGGCTGCTTGCAAGGCAAACACCGCTGTGCTATCTCTCCGGGCCCTAATTACAGTATTTTACAGTATAGATTCAAATAAAAAGTTTGTTTTAAGTCAGTTCAAAATTCTGAACAGAGTTCTCTTACCTTTGTTATAAGATAACCTGCCCACGTTGCTGACCATTCTGCAAAGTTATTACCTAATTTACTTAAGTAAATTGGTTTCTTTACTCCAGACCAATCTGTTAACTTCTGAGAACTTTTATATCTGTAATTTTGAAAATTTGTTTATTAAAAGTACATAAATATATAGTCATCTATCAAAAACTCTAGTAGAAAAAAGTATTTAAGAACCTACATTAACTCCTCTGACTACACTGCTACTGCCTTGCCTTTACTGAAATCTGCCTATAACTATTTTGCTGGGGAAATAGCTCTAGGGCTGGCACACATAGCTTTTTTGCATGCTGAAAGTCCAAGACCAATTCCCAGCATCAAAAGGTATCCCAAGTACCAAGCCAGGAATAGTCTCTAAGTACAGCTGAGCTAGAATCAAAAAATAAAAGCCGGGGCCGGGTAGGTGGTGCTGGAGGTAAGGTGTCTGCCTTGCAAGCGCTAGCCAAGGAAGGACCTCGGTTCGATCCCCCGGCGTCCCATATGGTCCCCCCAAGCCAGGGGCAATTTCTGAGCACATAGCCAGGAGTAACCCCTGAGCGTCAAACGGGTGTGGCCCAAAAACCAAAAAAAAAAAAAAAAAAAAAAAGCCAAAATAAAATAAAAATGGGGAAGGGGAAGGGAAGGATAAAGCAAAGGAGAAGGAGGAGAAGGGGGAAAGGAAGGGAAGGGAAGGAGAATGGGAATGAGAAGGAGAAGAGGAACGGGGGAAGGGGAAGGGGAAGGAAAGGAAGAAATATTATAAATACAATAAATATCTCCATATTCAAGGTACTTGGCAAGCATGTTTAAAGTTTCTGGAACTTGAAAATTCCAATACAGAATAGGGCTGGAGAGCTAGAGCAAAGAACCAGAGAGCGTGTTTATATTCATTCTACTGTCTGACCTTGCCAAGTTCCCCAACCACCACCAGCAGCAGTCCCTGAACCCTCATCATATATTATATTATATCATTTATATGTTTTTTTAATATCATAGCATGTAATAAAAAAAAACATAGAATTCTTCTTAAAAGAAAAAACTTTTTGTTTTTTTTTTTGGGGTCACACCCAGCAGCGCTCAGGGATTACTCCTGGCTTTATGCTCAGGAATCGTTCCTGGCAAGCACGGGGACCATACTAGATGCCGGGATTTGAACCACCATCTTTCTGCATGCAAGGCAACTGCTCTACCTCCATGCCATCTCTCTGGCCCCACAAAACGTACTTTCTAAATTAAACTTTTAAAAAAACATTTTTAGGGGCCGGGTGGTGGCGCTAAAGGTAAGGTGCCTGCCTTGCCTGCGCTAGCCTTGGACGGACCGCGGTTCGATCCCCCGGTGTCCCATATGGTCCCCCAAGCCAGGAGCAACTTCTGAGCACATAGCCAGGAGTAACCCCTGAGCATTACCAGGTGTGGCCCAAAAATCAAAAACAAAACAAAAAACACAAACATTTTTAAGTGAAATTCACAAAATTGAAATATAAATTTTTTAACTGGAAGCCTAAATTTAGATAATCTAAATTGCTTATTAGATATATTTAATATATTATATATTCATATGTATAAATATATATATTAGATCTATAAATTACTTCTTAGTACAGTAGCTGGGTAGTAGTAAAATTGTTCATAAACATTTTGTTTTATACTTGTACAAACAAAAACAAAAACAAAAACAAAAAAAAAAGAAAGTACTTTTTGTTTGTTTTTAGATCATATCTAGCTGTGGTCAGGTTACTCCTGGCTTTGAGTTCAGGCAGGGATCAATTGCTCTTGGGTGGTTTAGGAAACTGTATGGGTGCAGGGAAACTGGGATCAAATCAGGTTGGCTGTGTGCAAGGTGTACCCTAACCCTGTACTAGCTTCTCTGAACCCCAAAAAATACTTTGTTTTTGTTTTATGTGCTAAACCCAGTGATGTTCAGGAGTTATTCCTGGCTATGTGCTCAGAAATCACTCCTGCTTTGAGGGACCATATGGGATACTGGGGGATTAAACCGAGGTCTGTCCTAGGTTAGTGCATGCAAGGCCAACGCCCTACCACCTTCGCCACCACTCAGGTCCCAGAAAATACTTTTTTAAAGGCAGAGGCAGAAAGTATCTTCATGAAAGATATTTAGCAGGGTTGAAAATCTCTATATCTCTAACTTGGGTTGGTAAAGACTCAGGGATTAGCTTTGAAATTCTTAAATTTCACATAGATTATACATATCAACTATATAAATCATAGTGAGAAACATATTAGAACATACTTTAGTGTCCCTTCAAATCATGTAAAAATAATATTTAGTTCATACAATTAAATACAATTTGGTGAAAGTAATTTTAATGAGTCTACAGACCTAGTATTCAGATGAGGTTCCAATATTTCCCGAACATGCTCAGGAAATCTTTTCCACAACTGGTAACCTGGGCCATCATTTTGCATTTCTCTACAGTGGTAAATAGAAAGTAACTCCTACAAGTACATAGTTTACATTTGTAAATCCTGGAGAAGTAGATAAATCTTTACATATCAACAAAATGTTATAGCATAGTTATAATTACACAGAAAAATACATGAAATTATAACATCTGAAATTGGGAGCTTGTTTAGGAAATACATCTCTATGCTAAAATCATATCAGTGATTTACTTAAGATTAAAAAAGCTATGGAGGTGAGCCATATCAATACCATAGGATAAGGTGTTCACCTTGCACAAGGCCAACCTGGGTTCGATCCCCAGCATCCCATGTAGTCCCCTGACCATATCATTTAAATCACAACTTAAATACTAGCTCTATAATAAAAATCTCTATTTAGATCTCTTGTCATAAATTCCAGACCTAATTAATTCGCAACGACAACAACAATAAAAGCTTTTTGTGAAAAAGAATATTGAAAAAGAAAGTCAAAGCCCAGAGAAATTTTATGGCAGATAGGACATCTGCCTTGGTCCAGGATCAATCTGTGGCATCTCATATGGTTCCCTGATGCACTGCCAAGGATATAGAATACAAAGTCAGAGTGTAACCCCTCAGTATCTCCAGATGTGACCCAAAAAACAAAAGATTAAAGAAAGCCAATTGAAAAAAACGAAACAAAACAGTATTGGGGCTGGAGAGATAGCATGGAGGTAGGACATTTGCCTTACATGCAGAAGGACAGTGGTTCAAATCCCGGGATCCCACTGGTCCCCCATGTCTGCCAGGAGAGATTTCTGAATGCAGAGCCAGGAGTAACCCTGAGCACCGATGGGTGTGACCCAAATAACAAAAACAAAAACAAAACAAAAAAAAAAAAACAAAGTACATGCACAATATGCAAAAAATTTATTTCTATTATGTCCAAATAGTTCTTTACATATACACAGTATTTCAGGGCTGGAGTGACTGCATAATGGGTAGGGTGTTTATCTTGCATGCGGCTGACCTGGGTTCGATCTCCAGCATCATATGGTCCCCTGAGTCTGCCAGGAGTTATTTCTGAGTACAGAGCCAAGAGTAATTCCTGAGCATTGCCAGGTGTGGGCCCCCACCCAAAAAAGGAATAAATATTAACAATATTTAAACTGTTGGGCAAAAATCATCAGAGAAAATGACAAAACAATCATACATAAAGAATGCTAAACTTTTTTTTGGGGGGGGGAAGTTGGGCCACACAGTGGGAAGTACAGTAGCTGACTTAGCTTCAATCCCCAATACGGTTTTCTGAGCAAGCCCTGAACATTACTGATTGTGTCTCAAAAACAAAAAAACTAAACAAATATATATGTATACATAAATACATACATATATGTATATATATACACACACACACTCAAGACTTACTTGAATGGCATATGCAGCTGAATCTTGAGCTCGGCTGTTGTCTGCATATGCAAGGTAAGCTCTTGTAAGCTCCATTAGTAATCCATAGGCAAAGTTTGAATCATCCACTCCAGTCTAAATCAACGAAAAAAAAAATGCAAGGATAATTAATGTAAATTTTTAAAATAGTACCATATCTCTCATGATTATTTTACCAGAGTTAGTTTACAGAGTTCACTTAAAGCAAAGGTCTCAAACTCAATTTACCTGGGGCCACGGTGAGGCAGGGCCGCATAAGGGATTTCTCAAAAAAAAAAAAAAAGTCCTCAAACATCATTATTAACAGTTTTAATTATTTCTTCTGAACATGGCATCTTTTGCCTATTCCTTGCTGCCAGAGACTTGACAGCACTTCTTCTCACAAATCTGAACCACATTTGGCTTTAGAGAGGAAGCAGTTGAGACCCTCAGTATGGCTTGAAGATGATCATCATTAAGTCTAGATCTGTACTTTGACTTATTGAAGTTCAATGTGGAGAATAACTTTTCACACAAATATGTGCTCCCAATAAGGCACATGGTGCGTTTGAACATTTGGGAAAGCTCAGGGAAGCTGGGGGGCAATTCTCTCAAAAATTGCCCATGCATGCTGCTTTTCCACTAATCTCCCTGAACATGGCTTTGAGATCAGAGTTGCATTGCACATCAATGAGCTCCATTTGAAGCACAGGAGGGGCATCTTGCACATCAAAGGAAAAGGGGTCCACCAAAATTTGGAAAGTGGCTCTATGCTTTTTGAAGTCTGCAAATTTGTGATCAAATTCCTTCTCTAGCTTAAAAATAGCATCAACATATTTCTCACCACTGAATGGTATGCCTGCATCCACAAGTTCCTTGCATGCTGGGAAATGGCAATGGTTTGTCTGAGAGAGCTGGGATTTCCATAACACAAGTTTTGTGGAGAATGCTCTCATGTTGTCATAGGCAGCACTGATAAGCTGCCCCAGGCCTTGTAACATCTTGTTTAGTACATTCAGCTTAGGTGTGATGTCAACAAGAAAAGCTAAGTCCATGAGCCATTTGTGATCACTCAACTCAGAAATAGCATTCCCATTCTTCTCCATGAAGGCTTTCACTTCTCTCAACTCAAAATATCTTTACAGGACATTTCCCCTGCTAAGCCAATGTACCTCGGTGAAATAGAGCACATCTTCCATACTCTGACTCCATTTCCTCTAAAAAAGCATGGGGAACCTCCTGTGCTTTAAGCCCCTGGATCTGATTTGGTTGATGCATTTCACAACAACAGATATCACGTTGTCACACGGCAGGCATTTACTGCAAAGGGCCTGCTGATAGGTAATGCAGTGAAGAGCAATGGCCTTCTCTACACCCTCTTCTTCAAGTTTTTTTGAACAAGTGCCACCAGTCCATTTTTCCTCCCTGTCATCGATGACACTCCATTGGTTATTATTCCAATAAACCTCTTCCATGGTAATCCTGCATTCTCAATGGCATCACGCAGATGCCGAAATATATCTCATTAGCGGTGGTCTGGCCATGCACTGGAATTACTGTGAACAGCTCCTCTGTCAATTCAAAATTGCAATCAACACCACGGACATAAATTGTGAGCTGCGCTGTGTCTGTTTCACCTGTGCACTTGTCAAGAGCAACTGAGTATGCATCAAAACATTTGACTTTCTCACACAGTTGATGATAAATGCCACTTGACATGTCAGAAATGCGCTGTGCTGCAGTGTTGGCAGAAAGGCTGATTTTGCTAAACTGACCTTTCTTTTCCGGACAGATAATACTTGCAGCCTGTAACATGCATTTTTTAACAAACTCTCCTTCTGTGAATGGTTTCCCTGCCTTAGCAATCATCTCACTAACCATGTAACTAGCTTTGACTGTTGCAACATTCTCTTTGGTTGCTTTCTTGAAGGAATCTTGTTGCCTCATTAGACATGCTTTAAGACTGGCAACCCGCTTGGCTCTCTCATTTCCTTGACATTTTGCACATTCCTCAGCATGTTTAGTTGAATAATGGTGTTTCAAGTTGTATTCCTTGTGTACTGCAACTTTCTCTGAGCAAATAAGACATGTGGGGATGCCCCTGTGCTGAACAAAGAAATACTGCATCTCCCACTTTTCCTGAAATTATCTGTGCTCGTCATCAATCTTTCTCTTCACTGCAGGCTTTGATGAAGTTGTGATGAAGGTATGACAAAATCTAATTCTGTAATAAACTGCTCTCCCTTCTCTCCCTTAGGCCTCCGATAATGCAAGGGACAGCGGGCAGGAGCAGCAAAAATGACGTCTGCGCTAGGCGCAAAGTATTCACGATTATTCACTTACCGAATATTCGCAATAAAAAAATCGCATTAGTAAGAAAAAAAAGTCGCAAAAAATCGCATTAAACATTTGCACACCCCAAATGAAACTGCTCAGGGTATGCAAATGTTTAATGCAATTTTTTCTTACTAATGCAATTTTTATTGCGATTATTCAGGAAGCGAATAATTGCGAATACTAAGATATTTAAAGGCCAGCCGCAGGCCACAAAATGTTGTACGGAGGGCTGCAAATGGCCCGCGGGCTGTGAGTTTGAGACCCCTGACTTAAAGTGAATTTAACTTAGATTTAAAGGAGTGGGGCTCAAGAGATAGCACAGCAGTAGGGCATTTGCCTTGTATGTAGGACGGTGGTTCAAATCCTGCTATCCCATATGGTCCTCTGAGCCTGTGGGGAATTTTTCTGAGCAGAGAGCCAGGAGTAGCCCCTGAGCACTGCCAGGTGTGACCCAAAAACCAAAAAAAAAAAAAAAAAAAAAATTAAGTTTGGTGGGAAGAAATTAAGTTTAGTACCAACACTTAAGGAAGCCAAATCTAAGGGTTTTGAGATTATTTATTAGGATGAATTCTAAGAAAGTAATAGTACTCCCTACACTATAATGCATTCTATAAAATCCTATTTTTAAGTCCAAAAATAATTTTAATCTAGCTAATTTTTGGCGATTTTCACAATGTACGCTGATACATTAAAAAGTTGTAATTAAAAAAAGTTGTAATGTTTTTGTTTGTTTATTTTTGGCAGACTTGGGAGACCTATGGGATGCTGGGAACCAAACCGGGTCCATCCCAGGTTGGCCGTGTACAAGGCAAATGATCTGCCACTGTGCTATCAATTTTGTTAAAAAAAAAGTTCTAATTTTTTTAGGGGCCGGAGAGACAGCATGGAGGTAAGGCATTTGCCTTTCATGCAGAAGGACGGTGGTTCAAATCCCAGCATCCCACATGGTCCCCTGTGCCTGCCAGGGGCGATTTCTGAGCCTAGAGCCAGGAGTGACCTCTGAGTGCTACAGAGTATGACCCAAAAATAAAAACAAACAAACAAAAAAAAGTTCTAACTTTTTTAAAGAAAATTTCCCAAATATAAGCCACAGAAACTTATACACACACTATTAAAATATCTTAGGAAGATGGAACTGGGGGATTTTTAGCAAGTTTAGCAATTAAGCCAGAAGGACAAGCACAGTATGAGATCACTCATCTGTAGTACAAAGAATACCTGGACAAGGCATTAAAAGGATATTCCTATCACTCTTGACTCCAAAATATAGAAAAGAGAATGACCGAGAGAAAAGAAATTGAGAAGTGAGAAGTGAGTGGGAAGTCTGACTCAATTCTACAAAAGCATTGCAAATACATAAACCTAGATGTTACCTAAATCTTAGCAGTCTAGATCAAGCTGCTAAGAAAGATAACCCAATTAGTTTTTCTGTAAATAAACAAAGATAGGTAAGAGGTAAAGACAGAGTTCTTGAAAATCCAAGTTATCAGTACTTACGACAAATGTAAAATCTTTTCCTTGGGTTTCAGTTGTGGAGAAATCAAGTCGACCTGGATCTATTGCCCCCAATTCCCCTAAACACTCCCCACAAAGCAGCCGAGCTTCAGAGTTTGCATCTTGGCAACCCTTTAAAAGTACTGTCACTAGTTGTGAGATAATAGGTTCTACTGTTTCACTATCCGTTGCATATTTGATCAGTCTTTCCTATTGAAAAAAGGTAAAGTAAAAGTTTATATATAGCATCTACAAACTGGTATACATTTCTAACTAGAAAACTTAAAGATTAAGAGTATCTGATACGACAGTAAGATAGCTCAAAGAACTAGAGCATGAGCCTGGCATATCAAATCCTCAAATTGTATTCCTGGCCTGCATGGCTACTCAAGCCCTGCTAGATAGACCTGTTGGCAAAAGAAGGACAACATCAATAGGCCAGAATATTGAACCATATGGCCCAAATACACGGGTTTGTATGTAAGGATTGCTTGTTACATCAGAGGGGGCTGGAGTAATAGTATAGCAAATAGGGTGCTAGCCTTGTAATTTTTTTTTTTTTTTTGAAGGCTTGGGGATCTATGGGATGCTGGGAACTAACCGGGTCCATCCCAGGTTGGTCGTGTACAAGGCAAATGCCCTGCCACTGTGCTATCAATTTTGTTAAAAAAGTTCTAACTTTTTAAAAGAGAATTTCCCAAATATAAGCCACAGAAACTTATACACACACTATTAGAATATCTTGGGAAGATGGAACTGGTCCCCTGAGCCCTGTCAGGAGTGATCCCTGAAATCAGAGCCAAGAGTAAGCCCTGAGCATCACTGGGTGTGTCACTAAAACTCAAAAGAAGAGAAAGCTATTAGATTACAATGGTGACAATGAGCAAACTTTACTGGAAATGCATCTTTATCTGCTCATAATGCGTGGACACACACACACATATAAATATAAATATATACATATATATATTCATAGTGTTCTATGGTAGTATCCATCAGTAACTTTTTTTTTCAATCCTCATTACCTATTGTTTTTAATCTGGTAGTCAGACTATTTCAAGTGATTTTCTCTTTTGAGCTATTAATAGGGGAAATTACATTAATGGATATTAAACATGAATAAGCCCTACAATACTTGGATAAACAAAAATTGGTCATAATATATAATTTTCTTAATGTGAAGCTGAATAGTTTGAGAGTAAAATGAATTTATTAGAATTTTATTATTATAATTATTTTCATTGATATATATATTAGTAGATGATTTAAAGTTGCAGTTTTGGGTTATACAGTTATACACATTATTAAAATATTGCTCCATTAAAATATTGTACATCTTTATTTTCTATGCTCTAGGACAATTTAAACAGGATTTGGGTTTTGTTTTTTGGGCCACAAATTCGGCGACTCTCAGGGGTTACTCCTGGCTCTGTGCTTAGAAGTTGCTCCTGGCAGGCTCAAGGTACCATATGGAATGCCGGGGACTGAACCCAAGTCGGTCAGCCGCATGCAAAGCAAACACCCTACTGCTGTGCTATCACTCCAGCCCCAAGGATTTGATTTTTGAAAATTTAATAAGACTTGTGATACTGGGCCTTGCACTTTCATCTAAAGATAGTTCTTTATATAGGTTATATTTCTTTTCTACTGAAGTCACTGTTGATAAATAACATCTTTTCATCCAGAAAAAATAGACTTAGGTTTATAAATTTGCTTTTCCAGGTTTCAAAGTAGCTTGTGATTTAAAAATTTATCTTGCTTCAATAGTCATTTTTAACATTTTAGGCTTTGGGGCCATGCCAAGCAATACCTAGGGGTTAGGTATTCCTAAAATTTACATGAAAAATTTGAAACCTACAGAACATGCCTAGTCACATAAACTGCTGCTATGCTTATAAATAGTTCTCCTTACGAAAATGCTATAACCTGTATGCATGCTATAACCTATAGCGTATAACTTTCAAATGAAGACCTAAAATCAATTAAGAAGTTCTGCAAATCCTGGTATTCAGTCTCAAAAGATAGCTCAGGATTACTGAACCTAAATTAAATGTAATAACCTATTATACCTAAAAATAAAAATTATTTCATTGACTCTACTGAATCTCAAACTAATGCCAATCTGTTGAAGAAATTTCCAACCTTTCTTTTCTATGATTTTTAATATGTTAAATATATTAAGATATATTAATATATCTTATTATACCTGATTTTTATACAGAGTTTCCTTCAAGCTTGTAAGAGCATGAATACGAACATCTACATTTTCATGCTGAATTGCTTTCATGGATAGTTGCAGAGTTGTTTGAAGATCAGTAGTCTCAGAAGTCTCCTACAGAGAGATGCATTTTCAATTTTTCTAATTAGTCACACTAATACCATTTTACAAAGTCTAGGGTTTCTTAGCAACTAAATTACACCTAGCAATTTATCAACTCTATTAAAGTAGTTTAATCCAATGAAAAGCAGTTACAAGAAAATGTCCATTTCTTGCATGATATAGCATATGTCAGTATTTCTGTTTTGCTTGTTTTGGTTTTGGGCCACAACTGGCAGCGCTCAGGGGTTACTCCTGGCTCTGTGTTCAGAAATCACTTGTGGAAGGTTCAGGGGACTAAATGGGATGCCAGGGATCGAACCTGGGTCAACTGCATGCAAGGCAAAGGCCCTACCTGATGGGCTCACATATATCAATCAATCTTAGTAAGTTTTTCCTTTGGAGTGGGAACAGAGGTGGACTTTGGGGTCATATCCAGTAGTGCTCAAGGATCACTCCTGGCAAGTTCAGAGAACCAAAAACGGAGCTAGGGACTGAAATGGGGTTAGTTACATACCAGGCAAGTTCTTTATTCCCTGTACTACTCAGTCAGTTTCCATTTTAAGCAATTATTAACGAGACAGATTTTCATTCTAAAATCTTTAAACAGAAAAATTTTATCCAACTCAATAATCCAATTTACAAGGAAACAAATTTATAGGTAGACACAAGAATCTTTGCTCATGGTTCTACCTAATGCTATTTATCTGAGACAAATGCTAAAAATTCCTTTTGAAAAATCAAATAAAAAGGACTCATTTAATGGGAAATAGGAATCTGCATACCATATATTACGGTTAGGTGTGATTCTAGGCAGTCCCCTACTCAAAATTTTGGAACTTGGGTATAATTTTGTACCTTTGATCTCCAAGAACTAAACTAAAATTAGAAAATACCTTTCTGTATTCCTGTAGAACTGCTTTAATCTTTTTTAATTCTGGATGATCAGGTAAAAAATATATTTCATGAAGAAAATCTTGCACAGCATCCCTAAGTGGAAAAAAATTAAATGTACAATAAGACATTCCAAGGTATAAAACAGCAAAAAACAAAAAAGGAAGGAGTAATGTAATAGACTGATCTGGCTACAGCCTAGCAAATTTTTGGGAAAATCTTAGAAAGAACTTTTAGAAATAAAATGTGGTCAGGAGCCAGAGAGACAGCATGGAGGTAGGACATTTGCCTTGCATGCAGAAGGACAGTGGTTCAAATCCCGGCATCCCATATGTCCCCCAAGCCTGGTAGGACCCAAAAAACAAAAAACAAAATAAAAATTATAAAATGTGGTCAGACTTTAGAAGGATTTGAAGTTAAGTAATTTGGAATTTACCAGGTAAATAATATAGAAAAGGCAACAGAATATCTCTGTATTATGCTATACAGTGAAAAAAGATATGGAGATGCTTTTTTTTTTTTTTTTTTTTTTTTTTGGTTTTTGCATCATACGAAGCAGCACTAGGGTTACTCCTGGCTCTACGCTCAGAAATCGCTTCTGGCAGGCACGGGAGACCATATAGGATGCCAGAATTCGAACTACCATCCTTCTGCATGCAAGGCAAATGCCCTATCTCTATGCTATCTTTTCAGCCCCTGGAGATGCTTTTAAGTATATACAACATAAAGATATTAGATAGTCTAATGGTTAAAATGCTAATAAAACTTAGTAAGAAAGGTTACAATTAAGATAGATAAATTAGGGCCCGGAGAGATAGCACAGTGGTGTTTGCCTTGCAAGCAGCCAATCCAGGACCAATGGTGGTTGGTTCGAATCCCGGTGTCCCATATGGTCCCCCGTGCCTGCCAGGAGCTATTTCTGAGCAGACAGCCAGGAGTAACCCCTGAGCACCACCGGGTGTGGCCCAAAAACCAAAAAAAAAAAAAAAAAAAAAAAGATAGATAGATAAAGTATGGGGCTGGAGAGACAGCGCAGCTGGTAGGGTGTTTGCCTTGCAAGCGACCGACCCAGGACCAATAGTGGTTCAAATCCTGGCATCCCATATGGTCCCTCATGCCTGCCAGGAGCAATTTCTGAGCAGAGAGCCAGGAGTAAACCCTCGAGCGCTGCTGGGTGTGGCCCCCCCTCCAAAAAAAGATAGATATAGTATGGGCGGAGTGGTGGTGCAAGCAGTAGGTTGTATGCCTTTCATGTGCTGACCTAGGATGGACAGTTCGATCCCCCAAGCCAGGAGCCATTTCTGAGCAAATAGCCAGGAGTAACCCCTGTGCATCACTGGGAGTGGCCCAAAAAGCAGAAACCAAACCAAACAAACAAACAAAAAAAGATCTTCAATTCTTCCAAAACTGAAGGACTGAGTTTCAACAAATATTTATAATTAAGGTGTTGTTTTTTAATAATATATTTTTGGGCCACACTCAGTGACACTCATGAGTTACACCTGGCTATGCACCCAGAAATCGCTCCTGGGTAGGGGGTCCATATAGGATGCCGGGGAATCAAACTGCAGTCCATCCTGGGTTAGCTGCGTGCAAGGCAAATGACCTACTGCTGTGCCATTGCTCCAGCCCCCTATAATTAAGTTTTATTACATACAATGGAGGCAATGTCACATGTGAAATAACTTCAATTCAATATATACCAACTTAAAGCCTGTCAATTATTTTTGTTTACTGATAAATTCCAAAAAGAGTGTGAGTAGTTCTTTATTACCAACAATAATCCTCATACTGAGATAAAAATAAAGTCGTTAAAGTTGCTTTATTGTTAACTTCAATGATAATAAATACCTGTTTTCAATGATGAGGTAGTAAAATATAGCTGCCGTTTCTTTCGGTTGTATATATATGAGAGGTAACAGAGCTACAATTACATGACTGAGAAGAGAGCCTAGATAGGAGTGATCCAGGCAACGAACAAAGCAGTCCCAAGCTCTATGGCAAAAACAAAAAACACACAAAAAGTTAAAAAGTATGTAAGTGTATCACCTGTAAATAGAACAAAGACATACACAAAATATAAAACAACTGTTCAAACAATAGAGATCAGAACTATATACTCAAATAGAGTGATCTCAACAATATAGTAAGCCTTACTTATAGCATGCTACCTTTTGGGAGAAGGTTAAAGAAAACTCATGTGTTACACACATTTAATGTACTTTAAAAGGGGAAGTATATACCACTAGTCTTGAAAGGTGCCAAGTTGATGAATTATCCCCTTTCACAGCCCAGTACAGAGAAGCCCACTAAGTTCAATATAGGAACACAGTAACACAAAAGGCTCAACCAAGCAACAACAGCTCAGTAAATCCTCAAGCAATGACTTCAATAACACACTATTATGATATATACAAAAGGAAGTATTTAAAAATTCATAAAAATAAGAAAGCTACAGGGATCAGGAGTGGAACATTCATCTTTACTTACGCATTTTCTTCCTTATTGGACAGTTAAATTAATAATAAATAGCAATTGCATATGGACAAACAGGTAAATAAGAACTTACACCTAACTTTTCAGAAGCTGAGTATGAACTTTTCAGATCCTGAGCATATGGAACTACATGAATTAAAATGGGAAATACAAATGTTTTACAGGATTTTTAAATTAAATTTTAAAAAAGCAAATTTTCCAAGTTTTAAATGAACTGAAAATATCAAGTTAGTGGTCACAAACACACACACATAAAAGTGTTCTTCCTATGAGTAAAATGTTATTTAACTATATTTCCCTTATAATGTACAGTACAAGGACAAAGAGAACTTCTAAAGAAGCCTAAATTGGGGCCAGAGTGATATAGCACAGTGGTAGGGCATTTGCCTTGCATGTGGCCAATCTGGAAAAAACTGGATTTAATCCCCAGTATCCTATGGTTCCCTGAGCCTGCCAGGAGCAATTTTATTTATTTATTTATTTAATAGTTTTATTTTATATTTTTTGGGGGTCCACACCCGGCAGCACTCAGGGGTTACTCCTGGCACTATGCTCAGAAATTGCTCCTGGCAGGACCATATTGGATGCCAAGATTCAAACTACCATTTGTCCTGGATTAGCTACATGCAAGGCAAACGTCCTATCCCTATCACTGTGCTATCTCTCCGGCCCCTGGTTTTTTTGTTTGTTTTTTTTTTTGGTTTTTGGGTCACACCTGGCTGTGCTCAGGGGTTACTCCTGGCTGTCTGCTCAGAAATAGCTCCTGGCAGGCACGGGGGACCATATGGGACACCAGGATTCGAACCAACCACCTTTGGTCCTGGATTGGCTGCTTGCAAGGCAAACGCCGCTGTGCTATCTCTCCGGGCATCCCCTGGTTCTTTTTTTTTTTTTTTTTTTTTAAGGCCATACCGGTTGGTGCTTACTTCTGGCTCTGTGCTAGGCAATCGGTCCTGGAGGTGCCCGGAGAGATAGCACAGTGGCATTTGCCTTGCAAGCAGCTGATCCAGGACCAAATGTGGTTGATTCGAATCCCGGTGTCCCATATGGTCCCCCGTGCCTGCCAGGAGCTATTTCTGAGCAGACAGCCAGGAGTCACCCCTGAGCACCGCTGGGTGTGGCCCAAAAACCAAAAAAAAAAAAATCATTCCTGCCAGGCTTGGGGGACCATGTGGGATGCAGAGATTCGAACCACCATACATCCTGGATCAGCTACATGCAAGACAAATGACCTGCCACTGTGCTATCTCTCCGGCCCCTGTCAGAAACGATTTTTGAGCACAGAGCCAGGGGTAATTCTTGGGTGCTGCCGGGTATGACTCCAAAACCAAAAAGAAAAGAAACTTAAATTGAAGCCAGTAGTATTACTGCCAGCAATAATATTTAAATTAAAACAGGAATTAGCCAATCCTATATGCTGAAATCTCAATGATTTGAAAAATCTGTGCAGAGGGTACTTAAATTTCTACTTATAAGAGACACTAAGTAATATTGTAATGTGACATGGGCATCTCCTATGCAGTTTTATGCAAAACCCCAATAATTTGGAGGAAATACATCTTTTTTTTTTTTTTTGAAATACATCTTTGAGACAATTGAGGACATCTCAATGTTGACAAAGTTTTGGATAAAGTTACAAATTCCTGGGGCCGGAGAGATAGCATGGAGGTAAGGCGTTTGCCTTTCATGCAGGAGGTCATCGGTTCGAATCCCGGCGTCCCATATGGTCCCCCGTGCCTGCCAGGAGCAATTTCTGAGCCTGGAGCCAGGAATAACCCCTGAGCACTGCCGGGTGTGACCCAAAAACCAAAAAAAAAAAAAAATAAAAAAAAAATAAAGTTACAAATTCCTTTAATTTTAAGTATATAAGCATGATGCTTCGGGAACAGGAAATGAACAACTCAGAGATCAGGGTCATGTGCTTTCCACATGCAGGACTCAGCTCAACCAGGCAGTGCACAGGATTGAGCAACACCTCATCTGCAGGCCTTAGTATGGAACTAATTGACCCGGTTAGAGAAGTATCTCAAGAACAGGTTTCTGGGGCCGGGCGGTGGCGCTCGAGGTAAGGTGCCTGCCTTACCTGCGGTAGCCTAGGAGACGGACCGCGGTTCGATCCCCCGGCGTCCCATATGGTCCCCCAAGCCAGGAGCGACTTCTGAGCGCATAGCCAGGAGTAACCCCTGAGCGTCACCGGGTGTGGCCCAAAAACCAAAAAAAAAAAAAAAAAAAAAAAAAAAGGAACAGGTTTCTGGGCCCCTGAGCAAAACAAGATTTAAAAAAAAAATCTTACTTCAAAACACACACAAAAAAATCATTTTAAATCCCTTATCCATACATAATAGTTATGTAAGTATTTAAAATAAATAGTACTTATTTATAATTCTATTTAAATATAATTGAGGGTCGGGGCGGTAGTGCAGCAGTAGGGTACTTGCCTCGCACATGGCTGACCCAGGACAGACATGGGTTGGATCCTCGGTGTCCCATATAGTCCCCCAAGCCTGCCAGGAGCGATTTCTCAGTGCATAGCCAGGAGTAACCCCTGAGTGTCACCAGATGTGGCCCCAAAACCAATACACACACACACACACACATACACACACACACACACACACACACACACAAATATAATTTATAAGTACTTGTGATACTGGGGTTTCCTTTAAAACATTCAAATACAACTCAACAGCAGAACACATGACTGGCACATGTTAGACTCTGAGTTTAAGGATCCCGGAGTGTAATGACCTTGGACCAGTGTCCCAGCAAAGCAGCCCGGGAGAAAGAGGGAAGGGGCTGGGGGCAGGGTGGGGGGAGGGTTTGAAACAACTTATCATTCTATTCCCAGTATGAAGTCTGTCACTGCTGAGGGCGTTTCTTAAAGAGACAGGTAATTTACTGGCCAGAGAGGGAAGGAAGAGTCCTGTAGGTCTGGGGTTTGTGACAGAGTATAGAGAAAGGTAGAGGTGAAGTAGGCAATAACTCCCGATGCTTCATCTCCAGGCCTTTGGCCCAGTCAGGCTGGCAGGCTCTACTCTGGACTCTCCTGCCTACACTCCCTCCCCCTCAAATGTCAAACATTTTCCTTAAATACTTACCTAACCTAACCGTTTAAGGGGGCATGTCCAAGTCCAATTCCCATTACGAGATTAACATTACATATATAAACACCAAAATACTGCAATTGCACTAGACACCTCCCCATACATACACATTTCACCCCCTACTCTCAGCACTGAACTATAGTATGTCCTGCCCCCAGAAAAACCAGTGATGTTAAAAAAAAAATTCCGCCTAACAATGAAAATGGCGAAGGCAGACCGAATAATTAGGATTAGCTATGCTGGCGGTATCTGCAGAAGCTAGATTATCAGGTTTGTTACACCATTTCCTGTTTTGCAGGATGTTTAAAAAAAATCTTATATAGTAAAATATTTTTAAAATGAACACATAACCTCAATATAAATAATCTTTTTTAGTTCAATTTCTAGTTTAGACCAAACTTCCTTCAAAGAAAAAAAAAATTCAAGTTATTGCCACTAGAAAGTACAAAAAGATCTAATGAATTCAGCATTTTACCTGCAGCATAGTTCAGGAAAATCATCCTTAAATCGAAGGCCGGTTCTCAGTGTAGTCATCATCTTCACTCTCACAGAACTGACATGTTTGGGCCCCATCAATTTCATCAAAGACATTAAGCTGTTCAAGGCCTAAGAAGTAAGTAGGACTTTAAAATAAAGTCTATAAACTATATAAACTGGCAAAAGCAAGTGTGTCCCATCCTAATCTCAAATTACTATCTATTCTTTTTTTTTTTTTTTAAGTTTTTGGGCCACACCCGGTGACACTCAAGGGTTAGTCCTGACTCTGCACTCACAAACTGCTCCTGGCTTGAGGGACCACATGGGACACCAGGGGATCAAACTGGGTCAGACACAAAAGAGAAAAGAGCTGGAAGTTACAGCTCACTTCATGAAGCTCACCACAAACAGGGATGAGTTTAGTTAGAGAAATAACTACATTTTGAACTGTCCTAATAATGAGAATGTACGAGGGAAATGGAGAGCCTGTGTAGAGTACAGGCGGGGGTTGGGTGGGGAGGAGGGAGACTTGGGACATTGGTGATGGGAATGTTGCACTGGTGATGGGTGGTGTTCTTTACATGACTGAAACCCAAACACAATCATGTATGTAATAAAGTTGTTTAAATAAAAAAAAAGAAAAGAGAATAGCTTATACTTAATAACTGATTTTTGAATATTTGGAGCCAGAAGAAAAAGTTATGTTTTCTACATATTATGAGAATTCTATTCTAGTACTATGTAACTCAATTACCTACCATTTTCTTATCTTCGATGCCAACACTGGAGCTCAGTAATTGCATATTAAAAAAGGCCAAGATACCCAACAACTTGGGTTGCAAATAATCAGCCTAAGGGGAGAATAACAACAACAAAAAACACTTAAGTTTTATACAATAAAATTTCATAAACCAATTATTTAATGCTATTTTTTGTTATCTATATTAGGATACTGAAAATAAACATCTGGTAAAGTTTTCAAAAAAGCTCACAACTAGATCCTGCTATTTTTCCTTCTTGCACAGGGTTAAATGTATTGAAGTTCCCCGACAATTCCTGTTTGTTTTTAATTTTTGGGCCACCCGACAATTCTTGTTTGTTTTTGATTTTTGGGCCACACATAGCAGCCCTCAGGGGTTACTCCAGGATCTGTCAAATCATTCCCGGAAGACTAAGGGAATCACATGGGATGCCAAGGATCAAACACAGGTTGGCCTTGTGCTAGGCAAATGCCTTACCGGTATTCGGTCCTGTTGGTTTTGTTTGGGGACCGTGGTGATAGGTGTTCAGTAGTTACTTCTGGCCCTGCACTCAGGAATCACTCCTGGTGGACTTAGGGAGGCTGACATGGGATAACAGTGATCAAACCTGGGTTAGCCATGTGCAAAGCAAATGCACTACTATACACTATGACACAGATAACCTTACCTCTGAACTCTTTCAATCTTACCAATAAAAATAACCCATTGATTTGACTATTTTTAAATTAACATTTAAAAATCATTTTATTTTCAATCTTGAGTGCTTTTTGTTTGTTTTTGTTTTGGGGCCACACCTGATGACGTTTAGGAGTTATTCCTGGCTTTGCACTCAGAAATTACATCAGGCTTGGGACCATATGGGATGCTGAGGATCAAATCTGAGTTGGCCATGTACAAGGCAAATGCCCTCCCTGCTACTGCTCAATTAACATTTTAATATGTATCATTTTTTCCCAAGACACAACCTATATGTATATACCATGAGTCCAAAGCTCAGAGGTTTGGACTGAAATATTAAAACTCTAAAAGTACCATAATATAAAGCATATAGAAGCAAAAGACCATGAGCATAAAGTGTCTTATTATTGAGAACATATTTTATTTTTAATAGAATGTAATCAATCAACACTTAAAGAATGATTTAAAAAGAAATTTTTGAAGAAAAAAAAAAGGTAAATTTTTGTTTTGTTTTTTTGAGCCACACCCGTTTGACGCTCAGGGGTTACTCGTGGCTGTTCCCTCAGAAATTGCTTCTGGCTTGGGGGGACCATATGGGACGCTGGAGGATCGAACTGCCGTAGGCTAGTGCTTGCAAGGTAGATGCCTTACCTCTAGTGCTCCAGCCCCCCAAAAATAAATATTCCAAATATCACAGAGTAGAGAAAAAAAACAGAGCTCAAAAGATAATCAATGGGCAGGAACACAGGCTTGGCATGCAGAGGCCTAAGTTCGATCCTCCGCACATCCATGCTATCTCTCCAGCCCTGGAAAACTACTTTTCAACTGACAAAAGTTCAGTAAAATAATGAGAATAGAGTTCAATTAGAATAAAGTGAAGAATGAACATGAAATAAGAAAACAGAGATAGAAACTTCTCCAAGTATCTTACATTTTTCAGTATCTTTTTGTTTGTTTCTGGACCACCACACAACATGGTGCTCAGGAGTTATTCCTGGCTCTGCACTCACCCATCCATACCTGGGAGAAGCTGCTGGAATGGAGAATAATAATGCTGGCTGTGAGAAGGAGTGAAAGAAAGCGAGAGCAGAGACAGCAAGGACGCATAGAGGGCAGCTGAAAGAGGCTGCATGAAAAGCTTAGCATAGAAGCCATGTGAGAAAATGCACATGGTGGTTAGGGCGTGGAATAAACAAGCTGACTCTGATGAAACTGATCTATGCCGTTATCCTGTGCCTTCAGACCCCCGGAAGAGGCTACAGGTGTCGTGCCATGCCAAGAAAGGCCTCACCCTAACCTAGAACTTTATATTTTAAATGTAACCAACAGTGTTACATTAAAAAAAAAAAATAAAGCAGGGGCCAGAGAGATAGCATGGAGGTAAGGCATTTGCCTTATATGCAGAAGGTGGGTGGTTCAAATCCCGGCATCCCATATGATCCTCCCAGCCTGCGAGGAGACATTTCTGAGCATAGAGCCAGGAGTAACCCCTGAGTGCTGCTGGGTGTGACCCAAAAACCAAAAAAAATTTAGAAAACTTTTAAGTAGTAGTAGAATGCCCCTCCTGAAGACAGGGAAGAGATGGGGGAGAACGTTGGAGGTGGAAAAGTGACACTAGTAAGGGGGATGTACACTCAATGACTGAAACCCAACTGTGAACATGTCTGTAACCACGTGCTTAAAGAAACAAATTGTTAAAAATAAAAGTAGTTATAGAAAATTTTTTTTACTCATTGGGAAAAAATATAAAATCATTTAAAAACACAGTTTGGGTGCTGAAGAGATGGCACAGTTGTATGGTGTTTGCATTGCATGCAGCCGATCCAGGATGGACTGTGGTTTGAATCCTGATATCCCATATGGTCACCTGAGCCTGCCAGAGGTGATTTCTGAGTGCAGAGTCAGGAGTAACCTCTGAATACTGCTGAGTATGACCCAAAAAAGCAAAAATCAAACAAACAACCCCCCCACATTTTGAATACTAATACATGGCTATTAATAACACACATAATTTGAATCATAAGTCTTTGCAGAATAAATATCCAAGTTAAAATTTATGCAAATTTCTGGGCCAGAGTAATAATAGTGGGGAAGATGCTTGCTGTGCAGACATCTATCTGAGCCAAGTTTGATCACTGGCACTCCATATAGTCCCTTGAGCCTAGGCCTGATCTCTGAGTGAAGAGCCATGAATTTCTAGTACTTGTAAATTGAAAAATAAAACTTTTTTTTCTCCAGCTCAGTAAGAAAAATAAAAGGATAAAACCACATGCCATATTCCTTACCATTAGTTCAGATGATGCGATCTCTCTTGGGCCTTGATATGGATCGTCACTAGATGCAAATGAGGCAAGTATTGACAAACCATTGAAAACCTGTTGGTAGTGCTCTCCAATACGCAGCAATAATTCATTATGCAATCCTTGAAAATCCTGTCTCAAGAGGCTCCCCAGTTCAATTTCTGTTTCATTCTAATTAAAAGATACATTTTATTAAAAAGTTCTTCCCCTTCCATATACATCTTGGAAATAGGTATACTGACTTTATTAGCACGCTGTCATAAATCATAAGCTACCATTATGGGTAGCATGTCATAAACCCTAAGCTTTACATCAGGATAAAAGATTTACTGATAAAGTTTTTAAAAGGCTTTGGGAAAGGACCACCTGATCTCAGTCTTTCTCATAGGCCTCCCAAGGTTTATAGGTAATGAAGAGAAGTGATTCGACTTTATTTTGAAATTAAATGGATTTTAAAGTCAGTCCCTAGAGCCAGGGCAATAGCACTGTGGTAGGTAGGGTGTTTGTCTTACACACGGCAAACCCCAGATAAACCCCAGCTCGATTCCCAGCATCCCATATGGTCTCCAGAGCCTTCCAGAGCAACTTCTGAGCACAGAGCCATGAGTAACCCATGTGCTGCCAGGTGTGACCCAAAAAAACAAACAAACAAATAAAAAGAACGCCACTGTGCTATCTCTCTGGCCCCAGTTTTCCAAAAGGTCTTAAAACATCAACTCGTTCATAGACACACAATCTGCAGGGATGAAATAGAGAGCGTATTGTTATCTTTCTGGTCAGTCTGAAGCAATTTAAATTCTAGTTCTATCACTGATTAGTTATGTGTGACTTGAACAAACTTGACCTAATTTGACCTTTCTGTGTACCTATGTCTTATCTATAATATAGGATATTAATATTCCTGTTATTTAATTGTCTATGATGATTGTTTATCCAAGTCTAACATATCAAGCATTCAATAAATGTTTTAGGCTTTTTAGTTTTTGATTTTTGGGCCATACCTGGTGACGCTTAGGGGTTACTCTTGGCTATGAGCTCAGAAATCGCTCCTAGAATGGGGGACCATATGGGACACTGGAGGATTGAACCATGGTCTGTCCTGGGTTAGCCTCGTGCAAGGCAAACGCCCTACTGCTGTGCCATCGCTCTGGCCCCTCAAAAATGTTTTAATTCCACTCTACATTTCTTTCTCAAAAATAACTTTTTTTTTATTTGTTTGTTTTTTTGTTTTTTCGGGCCATACCTATTTGATGCTCAGGGGTTATTCCTGGCTAAGTGCTCAGAAATTGCCCCTGGCTTGGGGAGACCACATGGGACACCAGGGGATCGAACCATGGTCCTGATCCTTGGCTAGCTCTTGCAAGGCAGACACCTTACCTCTAGCGCCACCTCGCCGGCCCCAAAAATAACTTTACTCAATATTCATTATCTCTCAAGTAGAAAGACAACTACTGCTACATATCACGAAGGAAAAACATCAGAGAAAATGGTAGTCATGTATGAATATCTGACACATCTATTCTCACACAACTTAAACTTCTCAAAACTGTCACTGCTAGTGTGACACCAAGACTACAATCTATCATTTTATTTATTTTTGGGTCACATCTGGCAGCGCTCAGGGGTTACTCCTGGCTCTAGGCTCAGAAATCACTACTGGCAGGCTCGGGGAACCATATGGGATACCAGAATTCGAACCACTGTCCTTCTGCAAATACCCTATCTCCATGTTATCTCTCCGGCAACTTTTTATTTATTGATTGATTGGTTTTTGGGCCACACCCAGCGGCACTCAGGGGTCACTCCTGGCTCTGCACTCAGAAATCACTTCTGGCAGGCTGGGGGACAATATGGGTAGCAAGAATTGCACCAAGTCACTCCTGGGTCAGTCACTTGCAAGGCAAATGCCCCACCGCTGTGCTATCTCTCTGGGCCTTATTTATTTTCAATTTGTCATTTTAGTTATAAAAAGAACCTAGCAAGAGATTGAGCCAAATTTTAATCAGAGAACTAAATAAGCTAAATGCTGATATTGTATTACAGCTGAAGCTAACTCCCTCTTCAGACAAATATGTATGCCTTACTGGCGAATTTTGTTTCAATTAAAAAATTCCAATAGGAAAAAAAAAAAATTCCAATAGGGACCAGAGAGATCGTGGATAGGTAACTTGTCTTATACACAGAAAGCCAATTTTGATCCCAAGCACCCCATGTGGTCCCCCAGCACCAAAAGGAATGTGCCCTGAGCACAGAGCCAGGAGTTTAAAAAATTTCAATTTAAAAAAAGTTTTATAAAATTACCTGAGAGCCTGATTCATAGATCTGACAATCATATGCCACTGTACTGAATGATGAAATCAAGTAACAAAATATTAATTCTATTTGATGCACTACCCTAGTTCGTCCCAAGGGAAGCTCACTTACAAATATCCTTAGAGCAAGGGTCTCAAATTTGCAGCCCGAGGGCCGTTTGCGGCCCTCCGTACAACATTTTGTGGCCCTGCCCTAGAGGAATCTTTTTTGTTTTGTTTTGTTTTAGTTGTTTGGGTCACACCCCCCAACGTTCAAGGCTTACTACTGACTTTGCACTCAAGGATCACCCCGACTTTGCCTCCTGTGGCCCCCAGGTAAATTGAGTTTGAGACCCCTGCCTTAGAGGGACCAGAGGTCAAGCCTAATAGATACAGGGCATCTATCCAGCACTACCAGGGATAGCCCCAGCCCAAGGATAACCAATTATTGACTCTATAGGAAAAAAAATCTATCATTTTAACTAATATGTCTCCAGGAACATTAAAAGTTACCTACATTCTTTCCTATCACAGATTTCCTACAATAATACTAAATTAAACAAAAGAGCAAAAAATTCAGTTACCTTGAGATAGTGAAGGGCACGTTCTAGTTCATCTTTGGAACAGGAACAGACCAAGTGAGAAAAAATATATTTGAAGTTATTGATTAAAATTTCTCTGTGATTGACATTTAATTGTTTTCCTAAAGTTCGAATGAGAGCAGAAGCTGCAGGGCTTGCTTTGGCAGCAAGGTCAGGAAGTAGAACTTGTAACGTCCTCTGAAGGGGGAAAAAAAACACTACAATTACTAAATGATTATAATTACAAAATAATCACATTTATTCAGACAATATAAAATTCACAGTGTAGAAAAAAATTGAAACCTAAGGACTGGAGAGATAGCACAGTGGTAGAGCATTTGCCTTGCATGCAGTCGACCCAGGATGGACAGTGGTTGGATTCCTGGCATCCCATATGGTCCCCTGAGCCTGCCAGGGGTGATTTCTGAGCGTAGAGCCAGGAGTAACTAACCCCTGAGTGCTGCTGGATGTGAGCCAAAAATCCAAAAAAAAAAAAATCTTTTTCATAAAATAGATACAAAATTCCAAATACATTATGGTTGGTCTTCCACAAACTCATTAGCATCATCTAATTAATGTCAACCAATATCTGAGGCAAGAAATATGTGATAATGAATTAACATTCAGGCTCTCCCCCAAAACATTTATTTACATCTTGTGTTATGCCTTTCAACTTAGTATTAATACTTAAAGACACAATCTTGTAAGGGAGTATTGACAAAGTATTCATAACTATTATGTCAACAGTCATTTCATTTCTTCTAAAGGCTTCCTTGGAGGGGTGGACAGGCTCCAAGAATTGTCCAAGTCGCCCACCTAGTGCTTCTCAATGCAGACAGTGTTTTACTGCTAAGATTTGAGGATATGCTGTTAGGACATTGCAGTGCTGCTTCTGGGTCACCTCTGCAGAGCTTAGGCCTCTGAGAGTATACTGATCAATGCTTAGGGGGCTGTTTAGTGGCGTGGATCCAATGAGGATCAAAACAGGTACAGACTTAACCCCTTACAACCTCTCCAGTCCCAGGGTTATATTTAGTTTTGTTATTTAGAAAAGTGCGGCAATAAACACCTGTGCCTACTGGTTCCTAGTTGAATCACTAAAATGATAGGAATATCTTTTTTTGTGGCTCTTATCACAAGCCTTCCAGGATTTAACCAAGTTATAGGCAATTTGTTAGTTAAAATATAACAGTATTGGTGATAGTCTATTTTAGAGGGAGATTAGACTTTGGCTTACTAGTGAAACTAATCACAGCACTATAGAAAACAAGAGCTCAGTCAACTAATCTAGTCAGCATGAAATAATCAGAAATAGGTTTTCAGGGCAGCTAACCATATGATTCAAATAAACATAAGTAACATCAGATCTAAAGAAATTGTGCAAATTTGGAAATCTAAGGTCTATATACTCAATATACTTGACATATTTTCCTTTAAAAATACAGACTGGAGAGAATAATACTGAGTGAAGTAAGTCAGAGGACAGATACAAATTATCTATCTCACATGTGGGGTAAAAATAAATATAGTACAGGAATAATAAATAACCAAAGGCAACAGAGCCTGAAAACTGGTCTGCAGAACAAAACTGAGCTGAGCAAAACTGGGGAGATGGGGACAGAAAAAAGGAGGGAAAGACACTCTAGGTCTAGCATGTGGAGTTAGACCATTGTATGTGCTATCATTAACAGTACTGTAAATTACTGTGCCTAATAAAGAATTAAAAAAAATTTAGAATGGAAATAAACAGAACATAATAAACTAAAAACTTCATTTTAATCACTATATTTTGCAACTTACAGTGAGGAAGCGATTAAGATCAGGAAAGTCAAAAACATTGGCAATTTCAGACAAGGTATTTAAAGTCATCTCTCTCTGATGAGCCACATCTTGCTTTCGCATTTCAGAATTCTGGCATGGATTTTTAGGCAGTGCTGCCATTTGACTGGAGTGGAGGGATTCTACCAAAAACTAGAGCAAGATAGGGTGTTAGTTTTCATACAGTAAAAACACTTAATTAATATTTAAGTTAAAATAAAAGAAGATAGTATTCTAAAAACAGTAACTCAAGTCCTTTTTATAACAACCTTAAAAGACCAGACTAATCACTAACACAAAACAAGATACTTTAATGTATCCTAACTTAGTATTATTTAGTATAAATACTTAAAGACATAATCTTATAAGGGAGTATCGACAAAGTATTCATAACTATTATGTCAACAGTCATTTCATTTCTTCTAAAGGCTTCCTTGAAGGAGTGGACAGGCTCCAAGAATTGTCCAAGTCACCCACCTAGTGCTTTTCAATGCAGACAGTGTTTTATTGCTAAGGCTTGAGGATATGCAGTTAGGACATAGCAGTGCTGCTATAAATTCAACCTTTTCCAAACAATGTCTTATCCATAATATCAAGTTATAAGAAGGCTAAAAGGAGAAATGTAACAGGAAACAATATAGCTATCTGGCAAAGATACATGTTTGGCACCAGTGCCAGAAGAATGAGAGGAGAAAAGGAGGAAGTGAAGAAAGAAAGGAGAAAGGGAGATATTCTTTTATTTTGGTTTTTGGGTCACACCCGGCGATGCTCAGGGGTTACTCCTGGCTGTCTGCTCAGAAATAGCTCCTGGCAGGCACAGGGGATCATATGGGACACCGGGATTCGAACCAACCACCTTTGGTCCTGGATTGGCTGCTTGCAAGGCAAACACCGCTGTGTTATCTCTCCAGGCTCGGGCCTTTATTCTTTTTTTTTTTTTTGGTTTTTGGGCCACACCCAGCGGTGCTCAGGGGTTACTCCTGGCTGTCTGCTCAGAAATAGCTCCTGGCAGGCACGGGGGACCATATGGGACACCGGGATTCGAACCAACCACCTTTGGTCCTGGATTGGCTGCTTGCAAGGCAAACACCGCTGTGCTATCTCTCCGGGCCCATATTCTTTAATAGAAAAGTATAACATTACAACTCGGGGCCGGAGAGATAGCATGGAGGTAAGGCGTTTGCCTTTTATGCAGGTCATCGGTTCGGGGGCCGGCGAGGTGGTGCTAGAGGTAAGGTGTCTGCCTTGCAAGCTCTAGCCAAGGAAGGACTGTGGTTTGATCCCCCCGCGTCCCATATGGTCCCCTAAGCCAGGGGCAATTTCTGAGCGCTTAGCCAGGAGTAACCCCTGAGCATCAAACGGGTGTGGTCCGAAAAAGCAAAAAAAAAAAAAAGAAAAGAAAAGGTCATCAGTTCAAATCCCAGCGTGCCATATGGTCCCCCGTAACTGCCGAGAGCAATTTCTGAGCATGGAGCCAGGAGTAACCCCTGAGCACTGCTGGGTGTGACCCAAAAACCACTGAAAAAAAAAATCCTCCAAAAAACATTACAACTCATTATTAAAAAATGATTATCTCCCCCATATTTATAATTACATCTTCAAGCTAAAATGGAAGCACGGCTGTATTTAAGATCTTTTGCTCAGAATTTACTTCTTGCAGGGAAAAGGGAACTCTATGGGGTTCTGAGGATCGGACCATTGTACTACCTCTTTAGCCTCCATAAATATCCCTCTGAGGGCCCGAAGAGATAGCACGGCAGCGTTTGCCTTGCAAGCAGCTGATCCAGGACCAAAGATGGTAGGTTCGAATCCCGGTGTCCCATATGGTCCCCCGTGCCTGCCAGGAGCTATTTCTGAGCAGACAGCCAGGAGAAACCCCTGAGCACCGCCGGGTGTGGCCCCAAAACCAAAAAAAAAAAAAAAAAAAATATCCCTCTGAAAGTAAGAAATATATAATATATATGCTGCTTCTTTTTAAACTCCTACAAAGTACTACTATTTCCTACAGTCAAAGTAAAAATTGATTCTCACCTGGCAGATGGGCTTCTTATACTGACTGAAAAAGTTTTGCAACTTAACACTTTTCGCTGCAACCAAAGCTCTAATTTCCGTGTATGCTGCTCCAGAGACAGAGGCTGACTTAGATAATAAACAGTGCAATAAGTGCAAGAGTGCAAAAGGTACCAGATCTCCTTTTGCCGCCCTAAAAAAAAATCTTTTATTAATCTCAGAAACAAAGAAAATCTACAAATAAATGCATGCTGATACATTTCTTTTTTTTATTATTATTACATTTCTAACAACAGGCAAATAAAAGAGAATGACTAGAATACGTAAGTAAATGAATGCACCAAAATACCTTCCAATATCCCCTGTTATAAGAATCAAAGTATCCTTCAACTCATTATTTCTTGAAATCTGAGCATGTGTATACGCCTCCTTCATTCTTAAAACAAAAAGCTGGAACAATAAGATTATGAGTTAAAAAGAAGTTTTTAAAGCTACTATGAAAATGCAAATGTTTAAAAGTAAAAATTAGCAACCTCTTTTATAAATCCATCTTCTGAGTTCAATGATTCCAATATATACTTGATGTTTCCACTAAATGCCACTCTAACATCCTTATCTGGATCTTCCATTAAATTTAATAAAGTTCCAAGAACTGTTTTTACATCTGCTTCTTCATCTCTAAAATCAAGATGCTTACAAAGATGACATAAACTGTCTATGAAAGCTAAAGGGCAAAAAGCACAGAATATCTAGTTCAATATATTAAGTATCAATTACTATAAAAGTATCATTAATAAATAATATACTATAAAGATTCAAACTTTCATTAAATTAACATTTAACATTTAAATTTGTAGAACATAAATAACTGTGGGGTATTAAAGTGAATACTTATAAATCTTAAATAAACTTTATACTTAACATAAGTTATAATTTCCACTTACATAAATTTTAAATTCTTAAGTAGTCATTTAAATTTTGTAGGTAGGTCTCATGCTCCCATTCAAAAGCACAGAACAGGGGCCGAAGTGGTGGCGCAAGTGATAAGGCATCTGTCTTGCCCACGCTAGCCTAGGATGGACCATGGTTCAATCCCCTGGCTTCCCATATGGTCCCCCAAGCCAGGAGCGATTTCTGAGTACATAACCAGGAGTAAACCCTGAGCATCACCAGGTGTGGCCCAAAAACCAAAAAAAAAAAAAAAAAGCACAGAACACTAACGAATTGTAACTGGAGCCAGAGATAACACAGTGGATAGTGAGTCTGCCTAGCAAGTGGGTTACTGACTTCAGTCCTGGCATCTCATCTTGCACCTGAGTCCTACCAGGAGTAATTCCTAACCGCAGAGCCCAGAGTGAGTCCTGAACATCAATGGATCTGAACCAAAATACAAAAATGATTTTTTTTTTTTGGTTTTTGGGTCACACCTGGCAGCGCTCAGGGGTTACTCCTGGCTCTAGGGGACCCTATGGGATGCCGGGTTTCGAACCACCGACCTTCTGCATGCAAGGCAAACACCTTACCTCCATGCTATCTATCCGGCCCCCAAAAATGATTTTTTTTTTTAAATTGTGAACTAACAGAAATCTTAGCCTTACTGTTAACTGCACATTTTAAGATTTAGGGAATCCTAGAAACTATCTAAGATATATTTTTTGAAAACCTAAGAACACACTGAAACTTACTACCTAAGTAAATGGACTAACCAAGTTAATGCTGCCAACCACCAATATATGCCATTACCACTGGGAAATGACCCAGAAGAACTTCTACATATAGTTCTCAGGTAGTCTCTATGTGAAGTTATGAAAGTCTTCGGTAGTGGAACAGGATGTCCCTAATAACACTTAAGAACATAAAGAGTACTGAATCTCACACTGAACAAGCATCATTTATGTAACTTAACACTTTCACATCATAAAAGCAATTAAAAATAAAAAGATTCTCTCATAGTTCTGATTTCTTGTTTCTTTTTGTTTGCTTTTTTGTTTTGAGATTACACTCAGCAGTGCTCAGGGCTTACTCCTGGCTCTATGCTCAGGGATCACTCCTGGTTGGCTTGGGGGACTGACCATATGAGTTGCTGGAATTTAAACCCGGGTCAGAAATATCCAAGACTAGCTCCTTAGCAGTTGTACTATCTTTCAGGCCCTAAAGGTTTTCTTTAATATTATAGCACTATTTTTTAAGCTTGATATATTTAATGACTATTTTTGCATTTAATTTATCATGCAAGTACAATTTTTTAAGGCTTCACAGTTGATTAAGCTTAAAAATATTACAAAATCATAACAAACTACTCACCAAGTTTCACAGGACTAGGTATTTTCTTTTTTAGCAGAAAAAGAAATGGCTTGCAAATTGATGCTTTTAGTTGACAAGATGAACATTCATGTTGAGAAGTGACTTTTAGGCACTTACACAAAAGATCATTATATCCTTGTTCAGAATTAGGTTCTGTTAAAGAACTGGTCAAATAAAACTTTCCATGAAGTATACAGACAAGTTGACCAAGTATAGAAGCAAATTCTTTCTTGACAATGTCAGAATCATCTTTGACTTTATCTCTGGGAAAAAAACAGACAAGTTAAGAAACCTTCTTAATTTTGTATTCCTACTTAAATTGAAGCAAATACTGGTTAGACAAAGCCTAAAAGGAAAAAAATACCAAATCCAAAAGGAACATTTTATGTTAATGATAAATATATTAATATGTGGCTTTTCAACCAAGTTATAATACGAATACATACATCAGAACTTTGGGAATTCTGTTACAAGAATTCTGCTGCTGCAATAAGATAAAAAATCCAAGAACACAACTCGTCCGCATTACTTCATGAGAACTCTGCAAGGCCCAGTGGTAAACTGCTGTTCTCCACTCAAGGAATATTCTTCTTGGAAACAGAGTAAGAAGAAACACACAGTGGGACTGCGCCTGTGGTGCTGGAAGAAATTAACTCTACTAAGCAAGGTTTCTAAGAGTTAGTTTTATGCACATATACATTCATTCTTTGTTGCAAACTAGAGTAACATTATTTATTAAAGGCTTTCCTAAAATAAAGACGTGAAAAAGTGGGGCTAGAATCAAAAAAACAGTGAGTGAGGTATTTATCTTGCAAGAGGCCAACTAGGGTTCAATCCCCAGCATCCCATGATTCCCCAATCACCACTAGGAGTAATTCCTAAATTCGGAACTAGGAGCAAACCCAGAGAACTGCTGGGTGTGGTCCAAAAACCAAAACAAACAATAAAATAAATAAATAAATAAAGCACTTAAAGGGGCCGGAGTGATAACACAGCAGCAGGGTGTTTGCCTTGCATGCAGCCAAATCAGGACAGAGCCGGGTTTGATTTCCGGCATCACTCATATGGTCCCCGGAGCTTGCCAAGAGCGATTTCTGAATGCAGAGCCAAGAGGGAGTAACCCCTGAGCACCCCCCACTGGGCGTGGCCCCCCAAAAACAAACAAGACACTTAAAAAGATCAACGCACAATTATACCAAAGATTCAAGAAACACAAACTGAAATTCACACTCATCTGATTGCCAAGGAAAGTTCTATTTACTTTCTTAATAATTTTTTTTTCTTTAGATGGCAAAAATGGAAAAAAGAATTTTCATACTGAGCTAATGGTAACTTGGCAGAATAATGTTAGAGCAGAGAGAATATAAAAACGTTAAGCATGTTGACTATTTGGGGGTGGGATGGGCCACACCTGGTGGCACTCAGGGTTTACTCCTGGCTGTGCTCAGAAATAGCTCCTGGCAGGTTCGGGGGACCATATGAGATGCCAGGGATCAAACCTGGGTTCATCCTGGGTCAGCTGTGTGCAAGGCAAATGCCATACCGCTATGCTATCTCTCCAGCCTCAGCATGTTACTTTTTTACTTCTTTTTATACTTTGATGTTGTTTTTCGTTTGGGGGCCACTCCCCAGTGTTCAGGGCTTTCTCCTGGTTCTGTGTTCAGGGATCAACCCTGGCAGTGGTGCTTAGGGGACCATATGCAGTGCAGGGGATCGAACCCGGATAGCTCTATGCAAGGTAAGCATTGTACTTCATATACTATACTTCCAGCTCTATTCTTTTTTTTTCCTTAATATTTAAAATGGGTCCAGCAAGACTGGTCAGGGCCCAAGAATGATCCTTAGTACTGCATGGCCTCCCAAGTATCACCAGGTATATAGCCTTAGTGCTCTCACCCCCACCCCCTGCACTGCTAAGCCAGAATAGCACATCAAACTACAGCACTGAACAGTCCAGTATGACTATTCCTGGCCAAGCATCAGAAGTAGTCTTGGGGCCCCCTTAGCAATGCCTAAGAGGAAAAGTAAAATACACTGAAATATTAAAAATGTCAGCCGATCCAGGACCAAAGGTGGTTGGTTCGAATCCCGGTGTCCCATATGGTCCCCCGAGCCTGCCAGGAGCTATTTCTGAGCAGACAGCCAGGAGTAACCCCTGAGCACCGCCAGGTGTGGCCCAAAAACCAAAAAAAAAAAAAAAAAGAAATAAAAAAAGAAATATTAAAAATGTATCTCCTCTTAAAATTAAAAAAAAATAGAAATGACAAAAAGTCCTATATGGAGATAAGTTAAACAAACCACATAGACATATTCTAATGTTGATTCTACTTACAGTAGCTATCTGCAATCCTCTGGCTTAATGTGAGAAGATTAGAAGCAAATGTGGTTGACTTTAATGAAATATCATCAGAATGAGAATAAATCCATGGAAGTGAGAGCATGCCACATAAGTCTTCCAAAATGTGATCTTCGAATGAACTTTTTACTGTAGAAATAGAGCACAGATTATTAGTTGCATGTTTTCCTTAAACATATTTGTCTTTTAAAAAATAGTAGACATTATAAATATCAGAAAGTCATAGACTATTCAACACAAAGGATGATTTTCTGATGTTTGTAATACTGAACAGAAATTAACTGTGACCTTAAAATAATACACATGTGTACATTATTGGGAGTGGCCCACTAATGATTGTCGATGAACAGGGTCAATGGTTCATGCAAGGACTGAAGATGCTATGATGCTAGGGAAACCAGGCAGGTGCTCAGAATATTACCAGTCTGCAACCTGCAATGCTCAGGGCACAGCACAGTGTAGTGTGAGGGAGCAAACGGGGGCCAGAAGCATGCAAAACCCAAACCTGAAGCCCTCTGTACCATCTCCCTGGTCTATGCATCTATACATCTTAAAGATGAAACAAAATATTCTTCATATTTTCAAATAAAATTGTAAACTGTAAATAAGAAATAATGCTCGAATAAGAACAATCAAATCATAATATTACATAACTGATTTGGAACCTAGAAATTACTGACAAGGAGGGGCTAAGGTGCTAACTCAAAGAGCTGGATCACATTTCCTGCATTGGCAAATCCTGAGTTCAGTCTCCAGAACACTTTAAAAGTGACTCCAAGACAAGTCAAAAATGAAATTATTGGCAAGTTTAATAGAACAAATAAAAAATGTCTGAGTATTCTGAACAATGTAAGTAGATTTTAGTTCAAGAAAAAAATTTTCTATACTTATTACTATTTATTATTATCATTATTATTATTTTTGTTTGTTTGTTTTTTGGGCCACACCTGGTGGTTCTCAGGGGCTATTCCTGGCTCTACGCTCAGAAATCACTCCTGCAAAAAAAGCCTATTCAACAAGTGGAGTTGGGACAACTGGTCAACCACATTTAAAAAGGCAAACTCAGACCTCCATTTAACGCCATGCACAAAGGTCAAATCCAAAATGGATTAAAGATCTTGATATCAGACCTGAAACCACAAGGTATATAAAATAACATGTGGGTAAAACACTCCATGACATTGAGACTAAAGGCATCTTCAAGGAGGAAACATCACTCTCCAAACATGTGGAAGTGGAGATAAACAGATGGGACTATATTAAGATGAGAAGCTTCTGCACCTCAAAGGAAATAGTGGCTAGGATACAAATGCCACCTACAGAATGAAAGAAATTATTCACTCAAAACCCATCAGATAAGGAGCTATATATATAGCTCTAAATATACAAAGTACTGACAGAACTTAACAAAAAAAAATCTTGGGGGAGAAGAAACGAATAGACACTTCCTCAAAGAAGAAATATAGATGGCCAAAAGGCACATGAAAAAATGTTCCACATCACTAATTATCAGGGAGATACAAATCAAAACAACAATGAGGTACCATCTCATGCCACAGAGACTGGCACACATCATAAAGAATAAGAACAATCAGTACTGGTGGGGATGTGGAGAGAAAGGAACTCCGATGCACTACTGGTGAGAATGCTTTGTTGTCAGCCTTAATGGAAAACAAGATGGAGATTCCTCAAAAAACTGGAAATTGAGCTCCCATATGATCCAGCTATACCACTCCTAGGGATATACCCTATGAACACAAAAACACATACAAAAATGCCTTCTATACACCTATATTCATTGCAGTACTATTTACAACAACCAAAATCTGGAAACAATCCATATGCCCTTCAACACCTATATTCATTGCAGTACTATTTACAACAACCAAAATCTGGAAACAATCCATATGCCCTTCAACAGATGAATGGCTAAAGAAACTGTGGTGTATATATATATATATATATATATATATATATATATATATACACACACACACACTGAAATACTATACAGCCATCAGGAGAAATGAAGTCATGAAATAAGTCAGAGGGAGAGAGACTCACTCACCTATGGGATTTAAGAAAAATAAAAGACATTGTAATAATACCCAGAAACATAGATATGAGGACTGGAAGGACTGTACCATGATATGAAGCTCATCTCAAAGAAGGGTGAGTGCTGTCAGAGAAATAACTACATTGACAATTATCATGACAATGGTAATGAGTGAGAATGCCTGTTTAAAGTCAGGCAGGGGGTGGTGGAGGAGGGAGCTGGGGGCATTGGTGGTGGGAATATTGCATTGGTGAAGGGAGAGTGTTCTTTTTATGACTAAAACCCAGCTACAAACATTTTTGTAATCATGGTACTTAAATATATTACTTAAAAAAAAAAAAAGAGGGCCTGGAGAGATAGCACAGCGGCGTTTGCCTTGCAAGCAGCCGATCCAGGACCAAAGGTGGTTGGTTCGAATCCCAGTGTCCCATATGGTCCCCTGTGCCTGCCAGGAGCTATTTCTGAGCAGATAGCCAGGAGTAATCCCTGAGCAAAGCCAGGTGTGGTCCAAAAACCAAAAAAAAAAAAAAAAAAAAAAAAGATATTGCGCCTGCCAAGCTCAGGGGACCATATGGGAAGCCAGGAATCGAACCTGGATCATCCAGGGTCGGCCACGTGCAAGGCAAACGTCCCACCACTGTGTTATCACTCTGGCCCCCACTATACCAGCGTTTTTCAACCACTGTGCTGCAGCACACTAGTGTGCCTTGAGATATTGTCTGGTGTGCCGTGGGAAAAATTCCAATTTCATCCGTAACATGTGGCTTCAGCTCACAAATAGACTAATTATTAGATTATTTCATAATAAAGTAATTAAAAAATAATTTCTTTGTGTATATTTGATTCCTAGTCAAGAGAATTACTTTATATCTAGTCAACATAGGCACAGAGCTAATTTTGTGTGTGTGTGTGTGTGGTTTCTGGGTCACACCCAGTGACGTTCAGGAGTTACTCCTGGCTATGCGTTCAGGAATCGCTCCTGGCTTGGGGGACCACATGGGACAACCGGGGATTGAACTGCAGTCTGTCTTAGCACTGGCAAAGCAGACACCTTACCGCTCCACGCCACCACTTTGGCCCCCAGTGTTAAATTTTTTTTAACATTTTCTTTCTTTCTTTTTTTTTTTTTTGTTTTTGGGTTACACCCGGCAGTGCTCAGGGGTTACTCCTGGTTCTATGCTCAGAAATCGCCCCTGGCAGGCACGGGGGACCATATGGGATGCCAGGATTCAAATCACCATCCCTCTGCATGAAAGGCAAACGCCTTACCTCCATGCTAACTCTCTGGCCACTTTTTAACATTTTCTAATGGTGGTGTGCCTTGTGATATTTTTCATGAAAAAAGTGTGCCTTTGCACAAAAAGGTTGAAAAACACTGCTCTACACTACCTTTAAAGATTTTTATAAGCTTTAAAAGTCTTGATTTACTGCTAATTTGTACTTACCTTGAATATAAATCAACGCATCATATATTTTTACCACTTTACCAATGACAGCCTCCAAGTCAGGTTTCTCAACAGTTTCTAGTAAATTCCTACAACTCTTTAACACTTTTGTATAAAAATCCAAAGGCATCCAAGTCATTACTACTGAAGGGGGCTTCTTATAATTCTGTTCAAAGTCCTTGAAATTGTGGCTGTAATAAATATATTTTAAGAAAAAAATTATTTCATTAAAATCAAACCTACTGTATAGCAAAGCAAAATAAAATCTAAGTACAAAAGGGGAAAAATACTTGAGTAGCAATTTAAACCAATTTAAAATAATAAATACCAATAAAACGTCCAATTTAAACCAATTCAAAATAAATATGAAATTTATTATCAATATATCTTTTTGTGTGTGTTTTTTTGAGACTTTACCCAACAGTGCTGTGGGCTTACTCCTGACTCTATAATCAGGGATTACTCCTAGAGCAACTCATGGGACATAGTGTATCAAGACTAGATCAGTTGGGGCCGGAGAGAGAGCACAGCAGTGTTTGCCTTGCAAGCAGCGGATCCAGGACCTAAGGTGGTTGGTTTGAATCCCGGTGTCCTATATGGTCCCCCATGCCTGCCAGGAGCTATTTCTGAGCAGACAGCCAGGAGTAACCCCTGAGCACCACTGGTGTGGCCTAAAAACCAAAAAAAAAAAAAAAAAAAGACTAGATCAGTTGTGTGCAAGGCAAGCCCTTAATCACAGTACAATCTCTAGGGCCGGAGAGAGAGCACAGCAGTGTTTGCCTTGCAAGCAGCCGATCCAGGACCTAAGGTGGTTGGTTTGAATCCCGGCGTCCTATATGGTCCCCCATGCCTGTCAGGAGCTATTTGCTATTTCTGAGCAGAGACAGCCAGGAGTAACCCCTGAGCACCGCCGGTGTGGCCTAAAAACCAAAAAAAAAAAAAAAAAAAAAAAAAAAAAAGACTAGACTAGATCAGTCATGTGCAAGGCAAGCCCTTAGTCACATTACAATCTCTACATTTGCTGTTATAATTATCTTAAATATATTCATATAAGTCTAAATTACTCTTAAGATTTGAGATAATTAAATGGGACATCTCCAGGCTTAAGTGGAAGATAGAGGGGCCGGAGAGATAGCATGGAGGTAAGGCGTTTGCCTTGCATGCAGAAGGACAGTGGTTCAAATCTTGGCATTCCATATGGTCCCCTGAGCCTGCCAGAAGTGATTTCTGAGCATAGAGCCAGGAGTAACCCCTGAGTACTGCTGGGTGTGACCCAAACTCCCCCCTCAAAAAAAAGGAAGATAGGGGCTAGAGAGGTGGTGCTAGAGATAAGTCGTCTGCCTTGCAAGCACTAGCGTAGGATGGACCACGATTCGATCCCCCCGCATCCCATATGGTCCCCCCAAACCAGAGGCAGATTTTTGAGCGCAAAACCAGGAGTAACCCCTGAGTGTCAAATGAGTGTGACCAAAAAAAAAAAAAGTAAGATATGTTTGGATTTATTAACTGTCTTAGTAACCCATGTTTTATAATATGATATGGGCAGATTATATCCTTTATCATAAGATATTCCTCCTTTCACATTATCTCAAAATTAAATTCAACTGAATATAGTATCTCTAACATCAGCTTTGTAATTTTATAGTTAAAAGGATGAATAAGAACATGCTGAAAAATCATTTAAAAATTAAGAAGGGAGGGCCCGGAGAGATAGCATAGCGGCGTTTGCCTTGCAAGCAGCCGATCCAGGACAAAGGTGGTTGGTTCGAATCCCGGTGTCCCATATGGTCCCCCGTGCCTGCCAGGAGCTATTTCTGAGCAGACAGCCAGGAGTAACCCCTGAGCACCGCCGGGTGTGGCCCAAAAACCAAAAAAAAAAAAAAAATTAAGAAGGGAGGGCCAGAGTGATAGCACAGCGGTGGGGCATTTGCCTTATACACAGCTGACCCAGGACGAACCTGGATTTGATCCCCGGTGTCCCATATGTTCCCCTGAGCCCGAAGTGATTTCTGAGAGCATAGCCAATAGAAACCCCTGAGCGTCATCAGGCTTGGCACCAAAACAAAAACAAATTAAGAAGGAGGCTGAGGGCCAGGTAGGTGGCGCTGGAGGTAAGGTGTCTGCCTTGCAAACGCTAGCCAAGGAAGGACCGCGGTTCGATCCCCCGGCGTCCCATATGGTCCCCCCAAGCCAGGGGCGATTTCTGAGCACATAGCCAGGAGTAACCCCTGAGCATCAAACGGGTGTGGCCCAAAAACCAAAAAAAAAAAAAAAAAAAAGAAGGAGGCTGAAAAGATAGCATAGCAGTAGGGCATTTGCCTTGCATGCAGCCAATCCAGGATGGACGGTGGTTCGAATCCTGGCATCCCATATGGTACCCTCTGCCTGCCAGGAGCGTTTTCTGAGCACAGAGCCAGAAGTAAACCCCGAGCACCGCAGGGCGTGACCCAAAAAGAAAACCAAAAATAAATAAATAAATATATATATAAAAATTAAGAAGTAATTTTAGTCTATAAAGTGGCAGTAAAAATAAATCTTCAGGTTTAATATAAAATGTGCTATGTTACTTCCTAATCAGAGAAATTAAGTTCGGGCTTCAAATTAAGAAGTTTCAGTTTCAGGGGCCGGGAAGGTGGCGCTAGAGGTAAGGTGTCTGCCTTGCAAGCGCTAGCATAGGACGGACCTCGGTTCGATCCCCCGGCGTCCCATATGGTCTCCCCAAGCCAGGGGCGATTTCTGAGCGCATAGCCAGGAGTAACCCCTGAGCGTCAAATGGGTATGGCCCAAAAACCAAAAACAAGCAAACAAACAAAAAAAAAAAGAAGTTTCAGTTTCTTGGTGTGTACACTGGATATAATATTTATCTCAAATTGCAAAGATTAAATAAAATACATGTAATAATATAGCACTTAGCATATAATTGAATAAAAATATCGTCAATTTATTTGCATTCTAAATCACAAAAATCAAAGAATAACGAGGCCTCCTAAAACAGCAAATCCCAGTTCATTACAGAAAACCCACCAGAAAATAAAAAGGGTTTACCAGTCCGTGCTTTGATGAGCACAATGAACAGTACACAGAGCAGTCAACTGCAGGACAACAACGAGTGCTTCCAAAGTCTCAAGGAGAGAATTCTTTAGACCACCATAGTCAAGGAATGTCAGAAGAGATTCCACCTTCTGTCTCAGTGCACTCCATAATACACTCTTTTTGTTCATATCCACATAGTTAATTCTGTAATAAATCACAACCAGTTTGTTCATATTTAATGTAAATTTGGCTCAAGTGTGAAAAAATACTTCTTAAAAAGGTAACATGAAATGTTAGGTAGGAAATTTAGCTAACAAAGATTTAAAGCAACTTTCAGACCTGGTTGACATAAGTAAACTTCAGCCACATGACATTAAGTTTGCTGAGATATAGTCTCATAAGATATTTTATATATTAACAATGTAATATTAAAGGCAAGACTAAAAGTAATAGAATGTTCAATACAACAGATAAGAACTATTAACATAATATAAGCATTGTTTTGACAACCTTTAGAAAGACAAATGTTTTGACCAAATATTTTGCCAAATGTTTAAGCCAAAGCACTTAACCAAAGGTAATATTCAAGTGAATGGAGTCTTATTTATTTATTTTTTTTGTTTTTGGGGCCACACCCGTTTGATGCTCAGGGGTTACTCCTGGCTAAGCGCTCAGAAATTGCCCCTGGCTTGGGGGGACCATACGGGATGCCGGGGGATTGAACCGCAGTCCTTCCTTGGCTAGCGCTTGCAAGGCAGACACCTTACCTCTAGCGCCACCTCGCCGGCCCCAAGAATGGAGATTTATTAAGTAACTAAATGTAAGTTTAATACAGATCATACTCTTCAGTCAGTTTTGTAGCTCTTTTGGAAGGGTTTAGAGATGAACTGAGTCGAAGTCTTTTGGGTGATATTTCGTCACTATGACTGCTGAGGTTTTCCTGTTGAATCTGGCTCTGAACCTCCTCAATTATTTCCATACTTTCTATTTTTAATGTTGAATAAAGTGGGTCTAACAAATACTGAGAAAGCAAAAACAAATTAAAAAATAGTTTCGAAGAAAATACATTTATTTTACTATTTGCAAGCTTTCTAATAAGGCAAACTAAATTAAGACCTAAATTAATCTAGATTTCAGTTATATAGACATATTTATAATTCTATATCTTTTCTAATGATTCCAATCATAAAGTTTAAGACAAATTCTTCTTATAACTTTTTTCCTTTCAAAATGCCAAAGAAAGGGCCGGAGAGATAGCATGGATGTAAGGCATTTGCCTTTCATGCAGGAGGTCACCGGTTCGAATCCCGGCGTCCCATATGGTCCCCCATGCCTGCCAGGAGCAATTTCTGAGCCTGGAGCAAAGAATAACCCCTGAGCACTGCCGGGTGTGACCCAAAAACCACAAAAAAAAAAAAAAAAAGCCAAAGAAAAGTGGTTTTTTTTTTTTTTTGGTTTCTGGGCCACACCCGGCGGTGCTCAGGGGTTACTCCTGGCTGTCTGCTCAGAAATAGCTTCTGGCAGGCACGGGGGACCATATGGGACACCGGGATTCGAACCAACCACCTTTGGTCCTGTATCAGCTGCTTACAAGGCAAATGCCGCTGTGCTATCTCTCTGGGCCCAAAGAAAAGTTTTTTAAGGAGGTGTTTATTCCATATCACGAATTCACATGACTTATAATAAATATTTAAGTCACTGCATAAATGGCTATTTGTTTTACTTGCTTCACAGACTTTGGCACGATTTACACTATATATCTAAAGATTTGTTAAAAGCGATTTAATCTAAAAGATATTTTTTGAGTATTGAGCTAGAAAAATAATAGATTAAGGTGCTGACCTCGCACATGGCTGATCCCACTTTGATCCCAGATATCGCAAATCACAAATTCACAGTACTTAACAATAAAAAAATGTTAAGTTATTGCATATTTGACTATTTAACTGTATTATTAATGATAAATTAACTAATTTATTTCTGGAGTCAGAAACTGCCAAGTGTGGCACAAACCCATCTGTCAAAATTCTGAGTGTTAATGTTTTTTTTGTTTGTTTTTGTTTTTTGGGGGCCATACCCGTTTGATGCTCAGGGGTTACTCCTGGCTAAGTGCTCAGAAATTGCCCCTGGCTTGGGGGAACCATATGGGATGCTGGGGGATCGAACTGTGGTCCTTCCTTGGCTAGCGCTCGCAAGGCAGACACCTTACCTCTAGCGCCACCTCACCGACCCCAAGTGTTAATGTTTTTATAATTAACTTGATAAAAGACTTTTAATTAATAATGATCAAACATACCTATATCTCACAAATTCTACTTTAAAACATTATCATCAATTCTATGAACAAATATCTCTGAAAGTACAAATCTATATTAGGGAACAATTATTAAATCACTCTATTCTAACTATACCTCTAACAATAGGAATATTCTATTATCTCATTAGATATTACATATATAAACGTAATAAAATTACAAGCAAATACACACAAAAATGTGGCTTACCTCTACGTCTACCTGAACTCCAAGTACATCCACAAGAGCTCTACAAATATTTCTTATATAGAGCTTCCTAACTTGCAAAGCAGATTCATATCCAGCTGGCACATATTTGAGGAAATATTGCAGTAAGTGACACAAAGCTCCTCTCAGCAAATCAGACTTAAGCTGCGTAAGCACTCCATTTTCAAACATGACACAGAGCTTTTCAAGTAGCATAGTTAAGTAAATGGGTTCAATATTTTTATAAGCTTCTGTTTCAAAGGGAAATAGTCTCTTGATCAACTGTGATAATGGCTCCTCATAGAGCTTCAAATGGTCAGCATCCATTTCCACAAGGTATCTTAATAATTCAAAAAATGAGCTGAAAAAAGTGCTGGCTGGTTGTGCTGGTAGTCCTCCAAGCTGAAAGAGCTCAGTTAAAAGGCTAATTGCTAAGGATTTAATTTTTGGACTACCATACTCTAGCAGGGCACAGCCTATTTGCCAAAGTAAAAGTTCTTGCCTTCTAAAAAACACAAGTGGAACAATACGAATAAGAACTGTTAGCAAAGTGACTTCAATTAATTCTAAATTTTGCATGTTCATAAACTGCAATGGAGCTCGTTGCACACATCCCATGTGTTCATCTAATTGACTTGAAAATCGACCAACCACCACGGGCCATTCCACAACATGTCCCCCTGCATGTCTTTTGTGGATGTAAATCAAGTCTTCAAAGAGATTCAATAATTCCTTTGTCAGTACTCCAAAAATAGTAGGATTCTTGCTTTTAAAAAGAAATAATAATGAGCAAATAACTTCACAGATCTTCTTGTGTAACATATGACAAGTTGATGCAATCCTCAGCAGTCTTGTTATGATCCAATTACTGAACTCTTTAAAATAAATTTAAAAAATTAAAAAATGTCAGAAGTGCTGATTAATCTGCTAAATGCTTAAGATCTGCTTTTGAAACATAAACTTTACTAAAAAAATAGTCTAAGACATTCCTTACACTATGGAAACACAATGAATTATAATTTATGCAAGAATAAATCATTTATTTCCTCATAAATCACATTTCTCTGATTTCATAGCAACAATGAGATATCATAGCCCACAATACATACTTAATATGTAAAAATGTTTCAAAAAGCAATTCTTAATCTTATTAAATGAAGTATACTATATTGTGTAGTTTATTGTATTTCATTTTCTTTACTAATGGAAATAATCTGTTCAGTTTGGGCATTTGTTTTTTTTTGTTGTTGTTGGGGGTAGACACCCCCTACAGTACTCAGGCTTACTCCTGGCTCTGCACTCAGAGATCATTCCTGGACTCAATGAATAATACGAGGTACCAGGGATCAAAACTGAGTCAACCACATTGCAAAGCAAGTACCCTATCCACTGTACAATCTCTTCAGCACTTAAAATCTTGCTTAAAAAGTTATGTAGTAAAAAAATACAATAATGTCTAAGACAAACTAACACAGGGTCAGAGACACAGTACAGCAGGTAGGGTGTTTGCATGGTATGTGGCCCACATGGGTAAGATCCTGGCATACCATATGGTTTCCAGAGAAAGCCAGATGTAATTTCGGAGTGCAGAGCCAGGAGTAAACCCAGAGTGCTACCCTGTTAGCCCCCCCTAAAAAAGAAACAAAACAAAAAAGATTTCTAAAACATTGAAATGACAGAAGAAATGCAGAACACTCTATACTAAGAAATCATAAAAACAGAGCAACTAATAGTCAAAAGTAAGGATCAGAAGACATTTCAAAGGATATACTATCAAACTTGAGTCTTGAGTCAAGGGAAAAAAGTTAAGTATTAGGGGGCCAGAGAGATAGCACAGCGGTAGGGTGTTTGCCTTGCAAGCACCGATCCAGGATGGATGGTGGTTCGAATCTTGGCATCCCATACTGTCCCCCTTGCCTGCCAGGAGTGATTTCTGAGCACAGAGTAGGAGTAACCCCTTAGCACCACTGGGTGTGACCCAAAAACAAACAAAAAGAGTTAAATATTGTGTCAGTGAGATAGTAAAGAGAGTCGAATGCATGTCTTGCACATGGTCAAACCAGATTCAATCCCCATCATCCCATACAGTCCCCCAAGCATCGACAGGAGCAATATTTAAGCAGAGAGCCAGAATTAACCTCGGAGTATTGCAGAGTATGGCCCAAAACAAAAAAATGTTAAATACAGTACTCAGGTGCCGGAGAGATAGCATGGAGGCAGGGCGTTTGCCTAGCATGCTGAAGGATGGTGGTTCGAAACCCAGCATCCCATATGGTCCCCCGAGCCTGCCAGGAGCGATTTCTGAGCGTAGAGCCAGGAGTAACCCCTGAGCGCTGCCGGGTATGACCCAAAAACAAAACAAAACAAACAAACAAACAAAAAAACACAGTACTCAATAGATGAAAAGAGATAATATACTCTATATATCTTTAAAGAAAATCAATAAAAGAATAAAAGAGGGGCCGGGCGGTGGCGCTGGAGGTAAGGTGCCTGCCTTGCCTGCGCTAGCCTAGGACGGACCGAGGTTCGATCCCCCGGCGTCCCATATGGTCCCCCAAGAAGCCAGGAGCAACTTCTGAGCGCATAGCCAGGAGTAACCCCTGAGCGTCACAGGGTGTGGCCCAAAAACCAAAAAAAAAAAAAAAAAAAAAAGAATAAAAGAATAAAGTCTCAAAATAGTTTAGGCTAAAAGTCATATGATCTGTATTCAAAGCTGTGTTTTGTAGCAATTACAAACAATATAGCAGTTGAATAAAAATGGCCATTCTAGGAAAACTTTTTTTGCAAAACAAATATCCAGTGTTAAATCATAGTTTGCCAATCTTCAAGAGATATTATCAAAAACAAAGGAGAAAATAAAAGATTTGTGTTGCTTCAGTTTTGTGTTCATATACCCAATGAATAAAAACGTTGAATGCAAAGAAGTAGTTATTTAACCCCTGAGCGCCCACTGGGTGTGGCCCCCAAACAAAACCAAACCACAAGTGATTATTTCAGTTCCATTTGGGAACCTCACCAAGAGAAGACAAAAAGATTGCATAAAACACAACCATTACCATTGTGCTCCAAGTTTATAGTAAATTTGACCAAGATGTAATATGAGAGCCTGAGTGATAAAACAGTGGTAGGGCATTTGCCTTTCAAGTGGCTGACCCAGGACGAACCAGGGGTTGATCCCCGGCATCCCAAATGGTCCCCTGAGCCTGCCACGAGGGACTTCTGAGTGCTACTGAATGTGGCCCCAAAACAAGTAACAACAATAAAAGATGTAATAATGTATATGTCCTATTTCAGAATTGAGGATTGCAAGTGAATGCATAAATAGCAGAACATACCAATACAATTGTCTTTGGCTTCATTTTGCCTGTAGTTTCCATTCACATTTACAAACATAAGTGGGGAGGACTTCATTATATGCTGGATGAAATCAAGCAGCATCACAGAGGTTGGCTGAGAGTCCGCTTTCTTTACAAGTTCCAATGCAACTAAAATACAAGGCTTATTTTAAAGAGGCCATTACCATAGTACTTTTATTAAGAAAATTAAAATAACTCATAATCTGGTGATAGAGATAAACTAATAATTATTATGTTTATATTAACTAAACTAAGTCAGAGTAGGGAGAAAAGTGAAAGACTAAAGTTGATTGCTAGATGATAAACTGTTGGATAAGCAGAGGGAAATGCTTCATATAAAAGCACAACGGACGGACAAGTATTCAGTGGTTCTTTGCTATTACCAACAGTTCTTATTTTGCTGATTAAAAAGAGGAAGATGGGCCCGGAGAGATAGCACAGCGGCATTTGCCTTGCAAGCAGCCGATCCAGGACCAAAGGTGGTTGGTTCGAATCCTGGTGTCCCATATGGTCCCCTGTGCCTGCCAGGAGCTATTTCTGAGCAGACAGCCAGGAGTAACCCCTGAGCACCACCGGGTGTGACCCAAAACCCAAAAAAAAAAAAAAAAAAAAAAAGAGGAAGATTTAGGGATTAGAGCGGTGGCATGAATTGGTAAGGCATCTGCCTTGCCAGCGCTAGCCTAGGATGGACCTTGGTTCAATCCCCCGGCGTCCCATTTGGTTCCCAAGCCAGGAGCAATTTCTGAGTGTATAGCCAGGAGTAGGCCCTGAGCATCACCAGGTGTGGTCCCAAAACCAAAAACCAAAACCAAAACCAGGATGATTTAAATGGCTATCATAAGACATAAAATCTCTTACAAATTTGGGATAAAATTTCTAGGCTATAAACAAAATGCTACTCTGTATAATTTCTTCTATGTAATTCAAACAAATTACAAATGTGACACTATTGCCAAGTTGGTAGTATTTATTTGTCTTTTAGATAGTCACAAACAGGAAAATTCAAAGACTCATAGTGGAATTTTATTATCTCCCAAAATGCAAGGTTATAAATTTATTTAAAGTCCCTTTTAAATGCATTTGCTGATTCTCAACCACTGGCATAAGTTTAAACAAAAGAAAAGTCCTAAATCATTAAAAACAGCCCAATACATGTTTTTAGTCTAGAAGAATCTTAGTCTTACATGAAGAGCACGTTAAAGAAAACTTAGATAATAGCAAACACTTTAAAAAACTAAGTCAGAAAAAAAAAAAAACTAAGTCAGAAGCAATACTGTAAATAATTTGACAGTAATAACAATCATAGATACCAAACATTTTATTTTAAAGTACATGAAGAAAATATTATTGGAAAATAAAATAATTTATTAAGTTTATATAAGAAATAATTTTCTTACCAACATTTACATCTGTAAGTATTCTGTCAATGAACTGACATAAAATTTGTCTTGGCTTTTGTACCACTGTGTTATATTCCTCTGGACTGGCACTAAAATTCAAATACAAAATTTTTGACTCATAAAATAACTCACATTTTATTTGAATAATAATCTCAAAAGCATTCAGTTTTGTTACCATTCAAAATAATCTATTTAAAAATGGCAGAAAAATCTAAGTTCATATCATCAATTTAAAGGAAAAAACGGGCCGGAGAGATAGCATGAAGGTAAGGCGTTTGCCTTTCATGCAGAAGGTCATTGGTTCGAATCCCAGCATCCCATATGGTCCCCCGATCCTGCCAGGAGCGATTTCTGAGCATGGAGCCTGATGTAACCCCCTGAGCACTGCTAGGTGTGAGACACACACACACACACACACACACACACACAAAAAGGAAAAACAAACATGACACATAATCATTTGAAGTAAAAATGTATGTCCACTTTGGTCCAATAAAGCAGTAACATGTTATTTTAGTTTCTAGTAGTTACAATCACTTTAACAACAAACAATTTAATTACAGCACTTCAAAAAACACTCCATGACACTGAAGCTAAAGGCATCTTCAAAATGAAATACCACTGGGCAAGCAAGTGAAAGCAAAGATAAACAAATGGGTCTTCATCAAACTCAGAAGCTTCAGTCACTCAAAGGAAATAGTGACTAGGATACAAAGGCTACCCACAGAATGGGAGAAACAATTCACCAAATATCAATCAGACAAGAGATTAATATATAAGATATACAGGGCTCTGATTGAACTTTACTAAAAAACAAAAATCTAACCCCATTAAAAAATGGGGAGAAGAAATGAACAGACATTTCCTCAAAAAATAGCTAAGGGCACATGAAAAAAAGTTTAGCACTAATCATCAGGGAGCTGCCAATCAAAACAATGAGATATCATCTAATAACAGAGACTAGTACACATCACACACACACACACACACACACACACACGCAAATCAAAACAATGAGATATCATCTAATAACAGAGACTAGCACATCTCTCTCTCTTCCTTTTTCCTCCTCTCTTTTTCTTTCTTCCTTCCTTTTCTTTCTTCTTCCTTCCTTCCTTCCTTCCTTCCTTTCTTTTTTCTTTTTCTTTCCTTCCTTTCTTTGCTTTATTATTATTATTATTATTGTTGTTGTTGTTGTTGTTGTCTTATTTAAACTCTCCCTGGAAAAGCTTCCAGTTGAAGAAATCTGGTAGCAATTCACTTCCAAGAGGGTGACAACTGCAAAAAGGGGGAAAACCGCAACTACCCTTTTTTCCTACACCAGGCTTCTTTCCGAGGTCCCACCCAGACTGCGCTCAATCAAGAGACCCGGGGGGAAGCCCTTCCCCTGGGCCAACGACGACTGTTGCAAGCCTGATGCTACTGCTCTGCAGGTTCAAGGGTGCTGGAGCCCCAACTCCACTTCTCCCCCCCGCCACCCCCCAGAGAGTCGCCTCGAGGCCTCAAGATGGGGGGTGGGGAGAGAGAGAGAGGCTGCGGCTCCCGGGGAACCTCACCTGCCCAGCTCGCGAAGAGCGGGGATCATGGACGCGAGCTCCAAGCCCGGCTCGCTCATGCTGACACTTGCGCTCCCGCCACTGCGATCTCCGGGAAGCTCAGGCCATCTTGGACCGCGGAAGGCGCAGTCCCTACGGGCTCTCGCGGAGGCCAAACTTCCTCCCGGAAGCTGCGGTCCGCTTCGTTCTCTGGCCCCGCTCTGATCCATCCTTTTAGGACCCTGCGGGAGCCCGGACTACGAAAGGGGCGGGGTGCGCCCCCGCTCGAATTTCCCGGGCTCCCGCATGTGGTTTCCGGACTTCCGGTCTCATCTGCAAGAGTCGGCGCTACCCAGCCTGAGTGCATCTTACTGCCGTTACTGGTTTTTTTTTTCCCTTACATTTTTTAATTTCTTTTTTATTATGAGAAAAAAGATGCAAAGAAAGAGGACAAGGTAAAGTTACAGTGAGAAGACACTCCCCCATAAACAGAATTCTCAGAAGAAATCCCCTTGCTGACACCTTAATTTTGAACTTTCAGCCAAAAAAGATTAAGAAAAATAAAACAGAACCCATGCACAATTACTTTGTCCCTCAAGTCCCCAGATTGTAGTACATTATAACATTTCTTAGCAGTACACAAAGCAATCTAAAGCCACAAAATTTGTGTAATTCTTTAAACATTGAAGGCATAGTATATTTTTTTACAGCTCCATGCACATGCATATTAGTTTAAGTTAACCACAAAAGTTTTTTTTTTTTTTTTTTTTGGTTTTTGGGCCACACCCAGTGATGCTCAGGGGTTACTTCTGGCTATACGCTCAGAAGTCGCTCCTGGCTTGGGGGGACCATATGGGACACCAGGGGATCGAACCGCGGTCCATCCTAGGCTAGCGCAGGCAAGGCAGACACCTTACCTCTAGCGCCACCATGCCGGCCCCCAACCACAAAAGTTTAAGTGGTTTCTTTATTTAAGGATTAGAGTCAAAGGAGCATAGTAAAAAGGGTGTTAGAGTGGCAATTGTTTGCTGTGTTTTGCTTTTTGATTTTAAAAATGAACTTGAATTGTCTTTTCCATGGATTTCAGTGACTCAGAAGCAGAAAGAGGCCTTTTGTTTGCTTGTTTGTTTTTAATGAATCAATGGATTGCTGGGTCTTAATATTTTCTTTTTTTTTAAATGCTTTCTTTTTTAAAATTTTTTATTTTTAATTATGAGAACAAAGATGCAAAGGTAAAGTTACAGTGGAAGGACAATCACCCATAACATAATTCTCAGAAATCCCCTTGCTGATATCTTAACTTTGAACTTTCAGCCAAAGAACATTAAGATAAATAAAACCGAATTCATGTACAATTACTTTGTCCCTCAAGTCCCCAGATTGTAACACATTATAATATTTCTTAACAGCACACAAGGCAATCTAAAGCCATAAAACTTACATAACTCCTTAAACATTAGAGGCATAGTATTTTTTACATTTCCATGTACATGCATATTAGCTTAAGTTAACCTCAAATTTTAAGTGGTTTTTTTTTTTTTTTTTAAGGATTAGAGTCAAAGGAGCACAGTAAAAACGGTGTTAGAGTGGCAATTGTTGTTTGCGTAGGCCCACCAAAATATGAGGGGCATGGAAAGAAATAACCTTGGCCTAAATACAAAGAGACCCGACCCCTGCAGTTTCCTGGCATAAGACCAACTCTAGGCTCCAGGCAAGCTAGATCGTCCAATCCAAGACATTGTCTGTAGTGCCAACACACTTTTATTTTTCACACAGTCTCTGTTGTTGGTATCATGTTTCTGTATTAAAGATCCTGGAATCTGTATATCCTACATTGAAGTCAGGATGTGGAGCGTCCTCTCGTTTCACCTCACAATTAAAGGGTAATGCAGGAAGCCCTGTCCTGTAAGCAGGTCGTTGTTGTTGTTAAGTCTTCTCAGCGTTAAGGGAAGTCTCTTGAGCAGGCCAATGTCTGAGCAGTGGTAGGGTCTTCCGTGGTAGAGGATTGCTTCCAGGTGATGTTATAGACAAACCTGGATGTTTCGTGGATGGCTTCCCTGGTTCAGGGGTGAATGGGAAATGCCCTTTCTTCTGAGGCCTGTGCCAGGTCGTTATGTCAATGTTCAGGGTGTAAGGTCCCTTTGCACTACAAGATTTGTGTGTTCCAATCTCTATTAGATAGGATCTTATTTGTATGTATAGTATTTTCCCATTTTAATGTGCCTATGCAAAAAAGGAGCAATGCCAAGTGGTGTTATTGGCACATATGGGGGCCGTAAGAACAAGTCCAACAATCCCCATGACATGGTTCAATCATAAGCATTAAACTGGGGGACTCTTTCACCAAAATTCCTTGTTGAACAGCTCATAAACAGAAGATAAAAGGTTGTTAGAATCATCACTGTATATGGGAATATTTAGTAAGACTTATAGCTGTCAGAGAAAAAATACAAAGTATTTGAAAGAAATATGTGTCCATTTTATGCCTTTTGAAACAGTTTGGGGTTGTTACAAACAATGCACGGCATTGGTCTGTGATTAGGATTGTGCAGTACTGAAGTTAAAAAGAGTAATGTGGGTTAGTGATGTTTGGGGGGTGAGAGAGTTAAGGAGTAAAAATGAGCTTTGTAGGGGTGTGGGAAAGGTCAGAATACAAAATGGGCATTCTGGATATGCAAAATTTAACATAAGGATAAGGACTACTCTTAATACATGCAGTGTGCGTGAGGGCATTAGCCCCCACGCAGTTTTCCATATGTAGACTGGTCAGAAATTGACAGTGACAAACTTAGTGCAACCGAGCAAACCTCAGCACACCCCAAGTTAGAACCCACCATTTCTGGCCTCCTGGGCTGCAAGCCCAGAAGGCCTGGAGGCCGGGGGGGCAGAAGAGAGGAAGGCTGGGGGCCTATCAAGGCTCCCAGCGCACCCAAGTTAGGGAGAAGGCCTTCCACATGGGGTCTCCCCAAACCCCGTGCAAGCTAGAGCTAACCTTCAGCTCAAGAGAGGATGGATAGAGACCTGGAAGCCGGGATCTGCCCCCACCCTACACCCTGCGCCCTTCCCTCCCTAGAGCTGGGGGGTGGGGGGAAGGCTTGGGACCCCATTCAGGAGGGACCTCCCGACACCCACCTTGTCCGGCCGCCTGGGCTGCCACCCCAGAAGGCCTGGAGGCCGGGGGCAGAAGAGGGGAAGGCTGGGGGCCTATCAAGGCTCCCAGAGCACCCGAGTTAGGGAGAAGGCCTTCCACATGGGGTCTCCTTAAACCCCATGCCAGCTAGAGCTAGCCTCCAGCTCAAGAGAGGATCTTTTTTTAAATACTTTCTAGTTTTTACAGTGCTCGCTATAAGAAGTTTTAATATCTTAGGCTGGAGTGATAGCACAGCGGTAGGGCATTTGCCTTACTCATAGCCAACCTGGGACAGACCCACCTTTGATCCCCAGCATCTATTTCATGGTCTCCCGAGCCTGCCAGGAGCAATTTCTTGGTGTGGACCCCCCAAAAAGGAAGTGTTAATGTTTAAAGTTTACTATGTCTATAATAACTTCTTGATCTTTTTGTCCACAGTGATACTTGGAGATATAAGTTGGTTGCCTTTGTTTCACATCACAATGCTATATTATATTAGTGCTCATTAAGTTAGTGTCTTGTCAAAAATTCTATTTTATTCATTTTTCTATTTCATTATGCCTTTTAATATGATCAAATGTTTATGTCCACAGATAACAATGGAATATGCAACTGCATGCCATAAACTCCTGCTATAGAGCTCATTCATTGAGTATATTATTGTAATTTATTTTTAATTTTAGGTAATTTACCAACATACCAGAATGCTCATGATTTCAGTTTGCTTTTCGGAAAGGAATCTGGATGCTCGAGATCTAGTCAATTTGTAAATGGTGTAAATTCTCTTACAGTGCTCATAGCATAATGCTTAGTTTTCTAGACTTGTACATTATGATTGTTTTTTAAGAATACTCTATACACAATCTAGGGCCCGGAGAGATAGCACAGCAGCGTTTGCTTTGCAAGCAGCTGATCCAGGACCAAAGGTGGTTGGTTGGAATTCCGGTGTCCCATATGGTCCCCCGTGCCTGTCAGGAGCTATTTCTGAGCAGACAGCCAGGAGTAACCCCTGAGAAGCCGAGTGTGGCCCAAAATAAATTAAAAAAAAAAAAAAAACTCTATACACAATCTAACCCAGGAAGCCTTTTCTTCAGTAAAGTTTACCTTCACCAGTGATGATTTGCCTTGAAAATGGAAAACATTTACATCTGACTTGTGGTCTTTATATTTTCTAAGTGTTCTGACCTATTACATCTGGGTTAGCTTTTAAATTTTAACTAATGGATCAATTCTCAGTGTGTGTGTGTGTGTGTGTGTGTGTGTGTGTGTGTGTGTGTGTGTGTGTGTTATGTGTTGGTCACTCAATGTCTTGTCTAGTGTCCATCTGTAAATACATAATGTCAATTTATGTTGTATATTGTCCTTCCCATTATATATAATCCCTCCTTCCACCGCACATCCCCCCAATCCCACATACCACTTTACAAATCTTTTTCTAACTCTTCACTCTCACCCCCGATTTGTTATTTCCCTCCATTTAACTCTTTTTACCTTTAGTTCTTAATTCCTTAGGAACCAGAATGTTCCCCCCGACCCCAACCAGCTGCCAATCAGCTTCCAAAGCAAAAAGACAGATTCCCAGCCCACCTTGCTTCAGCCTGAGAAGAAGCTGTCACTGCTACTGATCTGGTACTGGTGGCTCCTTTCCTCCCCACCTCCCTTTGCTGTGGACTGTTGCTCACTACCAGATTTCGTTTTTGAGAAGTCCCCAGCTTAAGGACTTTTCCTCATATGTGACTGCTGAAAGACATTTTTCAAACTCTAAAAAACCATGTTACGGGCCCGGAGAGATAGCACAGTGGTGTTTGCCTTGCAAGCAGCTGATCCAGAACCTACTGTGGTTGGTTCGAATCCCGGTGTCCCATATGGTCCCCTGTGCCTGCCAGGAGCTATTTCTGAGCAGACAGCCAGGAGTAACCCCTGAGCACTGCTGGGTGTGGCCCAAAAACCATAAAAAAAAAATGCTACAAGCTGAAGCTGTGCTCTAGATTTTATTTTCCCTCTCCCCCCAGACTATTTCAAAAGACTTAAAGGGGACATGTATAGCTCCTCTGAACATGTCTTCAGATGTATTTCCTTAATAGATATAATTCTTATTGTCTATTTCTTATGTAGCAGCGACAGTTTTCCCCATTTCTTTTTCTGGATCTATTTAGTAGGAAATTCTATTAGATAAGTTTCTCTTGGGTTCCGAGTTCATGTTAGAACTAGATTATCTGTTGGGGCCAGAGAGATAGCACAGTGGTAGGGCATTTGACTGTGGACTTTGCTGAAGCCCACTGCCATGTTCACACACATGCTTGCCTATCTTTTGGGTTGTAGTGCTGCCTCAGTGGAGCCCCCACTTTGGGGTGTCCTCACATCCACCTGACTGCAATGTTTCTGGGTATCACAGCCAAGCTGCCAGGATCAAGCCCAGTGCATGAGGGACTTCAGGGACTTGAACTTATGGCCTAATACTAGTAAGATCAATTGCCTTGGGCCTTCCCATCCAATTCCATACAGGAAGCCTCTCAACTGTTCTCCATCAGGTAATACTATTGTTGAAGTATGTAATATGCACATTGTGTATGTGTATGTTTTTTATTATCATGTATTTATATTACATACAACTCCTGACAGTAAATTTGGACACAATGAAACTTGATTGATTCTGTCTTCCTTTTATTTACCCATTAATACTGTAGGGGTGAAATGTGGAAAGAGTGGGAAGTAGGAAGCGATGAGGCTTAACTGGGTGGTCACTGTGTTCTTGGTAAATTGGGATAGGTCAAATTGAGAATGTTGAGTGCATATCCTTAAAGTACATGTCCTTAAAGACTGTGAACGAGGGTTGAAAAAGGACCACTAGGCGGTGCTACAGCCCAAACAAAATCAAGAGGGCCTGGTTAGAAATTTTTCTTTAAAACTTTTTTAGTTCATTTATAGTATCATATAAAGATTTTTTTCAGATAATTAAAATATAAAATATACACGATTATATAAAAACAATAGAGCATATACATTTTTAAAAATATAAATCTTGTGTGTGTGTGTGTGTGTGTGTGTGTGCTTTTTTGGGTCACACCCAGCAGTGCTCAGGGGTTATTCCTGGCTCCAGGCTCAGAAATTGCTCCTGGCAGGCACGGGGGACCATATGGGGCGCAGGGATTCAAACTGATGACCTTCTGCATGAAAGGCAAACGCCTTACCTCCATGCTATCTCTCCGGCCCCGAAAATACAAATCTCAAAGAAATTAAATTTTGTTTGTTTTGTTTGGGGGCCATAGCTGGTAGTGTTCAGAACTTATCCTAGTTCTGCACTCTGGAGTCGATCCTGGTGGGCTCGGGGGGATATATGGGATCCTGGGGATCAAATCCGGATCAGTTGCATATAAGGTAAGGGCCTTACCCACTGTATTATCTCTGGCCCTGATATGTTATTATTATTATTTTGATTTTTGGGCCACACCTGGTGATGCTCAGGGGTTACTTTCTTTTTTTCTTTTTTTTTCTTTTTTTTTTTTATTTTGGGCCACACCCGGCGTTGCTCAGGGATTACTCCTGGCTGTCTGCTCAGAAATAGCTCCTGGCATGCACGGGGGACCATATGGGACACCGGGATTTGAACCAACCACCTTTGGTCCTGGATTGGCTGCTTGCAAGGCAAATGCCGCTGTGTTATCTCTCCGGGCCCAGGGGTTACTTTCTATGTGCTCAGTTTGGGGGGACCATATGGGACACTGGGGGATCGAACTGAGGTCCATCCTAGGTCAGCATGTGCAAGGCAAATACCCTACTACTAGCGCCACCGCTCCGACCTCCTGATATGTATTTTGGTTTTTGGGTCACACTTGGTGACCCTTAGGGGCTACTCCTGGCTTGGGGGACCACATGGGACACCAGGGGGATTAAACAGCAGTCCGTCCTAGGTCAGCTGCATGCAAGGCAAACACCCTACCGCTGTGCCACCGCTCCGGTACACCCCTGATATTTTTTTAAACTTAATTTAAGCACCATAGATTATAAGGTTCTTCATAATACAGATGTTTTGGACCAGGCATTCAGTGTTCCAACTCCAATCCTATCATCAAAGTGACCTTCCCTTCACCAATGTCTCCAGTTTCCCATCCATCCTCCAAGACTGCTCTATTAGCAGATACAAAATAATTTATTTTATATTGTTTGTTACAATAAAATGGCTAATGGGATTATTTAAAACCAGTAAAAGAAATTTTGTAAAAAAATCATATCTCGGGGCCGGGAAGGTGGCGCTAGAGGTAAGGTGTCTGCCTTACAAGCGCTAGCCAAGGAACGGACCGCGGTTTGATCCCCCGGCATCCCATATGGTCCCCCCAAGCCAGGGGCGATTTCTGAGCACATAGCCAGGAGTAACCCCTGAGCGTCAAACGGGTGTGGCCCAAAAACCAAAAAAACAAAACAAAAACAAAAACAAAAAAAAATCATATCTCACCAAGTGGGTCATTAAAGTTATTGAGGATTTACTGAGATGTTTGATGCTAGTTGAGTCTTCCATGTTATTGTTTTTGTTTATGGAGCTTATTGGCTTTTATGCTACTTTCCTATCTAATATGCTGAGCTACTACTGGGCTGTCAGTGTTGTGGAACTTGGAAGTGTCTCATGATCTGCATATGCAGTTATACACCCCAGGAACTCCAGGGTCTGTAGACTTGGTCCAATGAGTTTCAGCAGCTCGGCTTGGCTTGCATCTCTCAAGATTAGTGGTGAAGGGGTAGGAGAGATAGCACAGCGGGTAGGATGTTTGCGTTGGGGCACAGACAATCAGGGACGGACCTGGGTTCGATTCCTGGCATCTCATAAGATCCCCTGAACCTGCCAGGAGCGATTTCTAAGCGCAGAACCAGGAGTAACCCGAGTCCACCAGTTTGGACCCCGAAACCAAACCAAACAAAACCAACAAAGACTTGAGTTGTCAAAGAGAGAGGAGGGTAATAGACGCAGCAAGAAGCCGGGGAGCCCGAGCCTAGGTGCATGCGAAGTGTCGGGCCACCGGACACCCCAAGTCTGAAAGTTGGAGGACGCACCTGTTTGCCCAAGGCCCAAGTGGTTGAGTTTGGAAGCAGGTGTGGCTTTGCGAGGAAGAGGCCCCGCTTGAGGAAAAACCTTCCTCTGTGCTCTTGACTGTATCAGTTCAACTTGGCTTGGCACCAGGGCGGCTCTGAGCGTCTAGGGTCCGAGCACCCGAGCAGGAGTCGGAAGAGCGCAGCAAGTGGTCGGGTCCCAGGAGCTTTGCTGCATTGCTTGCTGCAGGAGCGCAGAGCCTCTCCAGGTGCGTCCTGGAGTTTGCAAGAAGTGGGGCCCCTTGCAAGCGAGCCCCACGTCCCTCTGCGTCCCCCCATAACCGGCTGGGCTCCTGACCCCCCCACCCCCCATCCCTAGGTGTCCCCCGCCGAGCTCCAGAAAGCGCCCCAGCGGGCCGGGGTGCGGCTGGGCATGCGCGGTGCGGCGGGGGCGCCCCTGAGCCAACCTGCGGCCGCGGGAGCGGGCGACGAGCGAGTGCGGGCTGCAGGTAGGGGCGCGGCGCGGCGCAGAGGTGCGGGGTCCGGGCCCCGGCGGGCCTCGGGTCTCCCCTCGGGCTCTCGAGCCTCGGGGTGGGTGGTGGAGACGCGCGGGGAGGACGGGGTGCGGGCGGGGATCCGCAGCCACAGCCCGGTCTCTCTCGGTCTCTCTCTGTCTCTCTCAGTCTCTCTGTCTCTGTCTGTCTGTCTGTCTGTCTGTCTGTCTGTCTGTCTGTCTGTCTCTTTCTCTCTCTCCTCCTTTCTTCTTTCTCTCTCCCTTTCTCTCCTCTCAGATCTCTCTCCTTTTCTCTCTTTCCCTCTCTCCCTCTCCTCTCTCCCCTCTCTCTCCTTTCCTCCCCTGTTCTCTCTCCCCTTTCTCTTTTCTCTCCTCTTAGATCTCTTCTCTCTCCCTTTCTCTCTCTCCTCTCTCCTTTCCTCCCCTCTTCGCTTTCTCTCCTCCTCTCTCCTTTCTTCCCCTCCCCTTTCTCCTCTCTCCTTTCTCTCTTCTCAGATCTCTTCTCTCTCCCTTTCTGTCTCCTCTCCCCTCTCCTTTCCACCCCTCTTCTCTTTCTCTTCTCTCTCTTCCCTCTCTCCTCTCTCCTCTCTCTCCTTTCTTCCCCTCTTCTCTCTTTCTCTCCTCTCCCCGTCTCTCTCCCCACTTGCAGGGTTGCACTAACATCTTTGGTCTTTGGAGGGGATTGGGGTGCGTCCCTTTGGGTTTCTGCTTTGGAAGGGCTAACTAGCTCTGAATCGTGGCTTTCACAAATGCCAACTTCCAGCGAATGTCGCAGTCTCAAACTCCCGTCATTAAGACTTTCTGAAATCATCATTCCTTCCACTTAATCATCCCTTCGTTCAAACTCATTGGGTGTTTTAATCAGATTGTGTGGACCCTTGCTCACTTCTTGCTCCCTGTGTTTTATTCTCTTTCCTTTAGAAGGAATATTTATTTGACCGTCTTTTTCCTATGGAGATGAGATACGTCTGCTATTTCTTTTATACTCTCCGAGCCTTGTTTGTTGTTGTTGTTGTTGTTTTGTTTCTGGGCTATTCCAGTCGATGCTTAGGTGTTACTTCTGACTCTGCACTCAGGAATTGCTCCAGGCAGTGCTGGGGGACCATATGGGGTCCAGGATCTAACCCAGTTCTGCTTGTCAGGCAAACACCCTACTCCTCGCTGTACTAAGTCTCCTGCCAGGATCCTCTCTGAACCTTGAAGAAAAGAAAAAACAAAAAAATTCAAGGCCACAGGGCACAAACAGCTTTACTTAGGCCAGGTGTTGAATGGATTGTGTAGTGAGCCAGGGTTTGGGAAAGAATATAAAAGGCAAGTTGAGAAAGCCCTGGAAAGCAAGGACAGATTACTCACGCCCCCATCCCCCCTCCATGAATGTTTTAATGCAGCAATAATAGACAGTTGGTTTCTTTTGGGGTGGCAGAGGCCTCGAGGTCAGCCAGGTCAGCTGTTTCAACTTACAAATGAGAAAACTGAGACCAAAGAGGTTCAGTGACCTGCTGGGGCCCCAGAGCCCCTTCTTAGGAAAGTAAGTTGGATTTGGGATCTGGGTTTTGTTTCTTTTTAAGGGCTGGTTTTTTGTTTGTTTGTTTGTTTGTTGTTGTTGTTTTTAACCCTCTCCCCCACTGCTTTCCACTTCACAGTTTAGAGTAATGAATTTTTTTCTTTTTTTAACCTGCTTATTCCCAAAATAGATTTACTATTGTAGACTTCAAAAAGGAAACCTCTCGGGATGAAGGGATAGTCTCAATTTACCTGGGGGCCACAGGAGGCAAAGTCGGGTGATCCTTGAGAGCAAAGTCAGTAGTAAGCCTTGAACATTGGGGGGTGTGACCCAAACAACTAAAACAAAACAAAATAAAAAAAGATTCCTCTAGGGCAGGGACACAAAATGTTGTACGGAGGGCCGCAAACAGCCCGTGGGCTGCGAGTTTGAGACCCTTGGTACTGTAAGGTGCTTATCTTACATGATGCCAACCCCATTTCTTTCTCCCACACTGCATATGGTCCCCAGAGTTCCACCAGGAGTGGTCCCTAGGCAGAACCAGGAGTAAGCCCTTAGTGCTGCCAGGTTGTAGCAAGTAGAGTGGGTTGCTATGAGCTGATTCTCCCATTTTGATGAGATGTACACTTCAGACAATGGGGCTAGGACAGGGGAAGGGTCAGGGAATAGTAATAGGGAAGAGTTGCACAGGACTTATGCATGAGGACTCTGAGTGAGGGGTGGCAAGGACAGATTTTTAAAATGGCCTAATGAAAATGTGTTTGGTGACAGTGCAAATGCAGAGAAGGATGGGCATGTGGAAAAGTTTCTCTCAGACCTTGGGTATTGGCCATGGATGTGTGATGTGCTTTTCATCATGTAAGGATCCACTGTGACATAAGTTCTATTTCTTAGTTATTTGTTGATTGATTTATTATTCCAGGTGACAGATTTATTTTGGCTGATGGGTTTGTGGAATTTTAGGCCATACCTGGTAATGTTCAGTAGTTATTCCTGGTCCTACACCCAGGAGTTATATCTGGCAGTACATGGAGGACTATATGGGATATTCGAGATAGAACCTGGATTGGCTGTGTGCAGGAAGTGCCCTACTCACTGTCCTATGACTCCAACTCCCCAGGTGACAAATTCTTGGGGAGGGGGTGCATTTGTCTTATCATGCTAGGCATGTTGCTTTGCAGGTGGATTAGATACTACTTTGTATTGAGGGCAGGGCATTGGGCCACACCTGGTATTACTCAGGGTTACTTCTGGTTCTGTGCTCAGGGATCACTCCTGGTGTATTCTAGGGACCATAGGCTGTGCAGGATTGAACCCAAGTTGGCTGTGTGCAAGACAAGCATCCTAGTCTTAGGCCCTTAGCAAGTAGATATTACATGCCTAAATTTTTGTTGAAAGGGAGTTTTGAAATTCTTAGCATGCTAAGGTAGTACTTTATCTAGACCACCCTCTCATGAGTAGGCATTATGATTAACTGAACAACTGCAGGCTAAATAGAACCAGGTTCCCTGCTTAAATTTACCACTCCCCCAAACTCATTTTTGATATTTTGGTATCACCTTTTGATATTTTGGACCTCAAGGTTGAGTTGGCTGACATGGTTCAGAAGCTGGCTGAGGTGGATATAAAAGGTTGGGGAACTAGAGGAGGATAGGTAGAAGTCTGTGGCCTTGAAGAAGATGAAGTATGGGTGTGTGTGTCTATCACCTGTTCTAAAAGGTGGGAGGCTGGGCTTGACGTGTGGATGCCATGATGCCTGACAGGAGGTTTATCTGGGGAGAAGACTTGGTGCAAATCCATATCCTTGGACTGAGCATCTGGCCAAGGTGACCTGCACACACATCCTGGAGGAGGACCTGACCATGGTCAATGACAAAAGAGGGCAGAGCATTTGAGGGGGGGGGACTGATTAGATTCTTCCTGGGACTGTGAGCCCCAGGAAGTGCTTCTAAAACCAAAATCCCTGTTGGAGCCTTGGTTTGGAAAATTTGTTTACTTGGAACAGAGGTTGCAAATTGTCATTTTGCATATCAAACCACAACCTTTCCTGAGGCGATATTGGGGGAGCCCTGAGCCAGCCCAGCCCAGACTTTTCTCTGGCCTTAGCATCCAGTGGAGCCAGCCTTAAGGCAGCAGGGGAGTTGATGCCTATACAAATGCCTAGAGAGGAGAAGGGATTGCATGCGGTTAGGGCAGGGGTGGTGAACAGGATTTTTACCCTCACTCAAAATGGTAAAATGCAATATGTGTTTAATATATTATTGTTAAAATTATATGCTTTTGGGCCCGGAGAGATAGCACAGCGGCGTTTGCCTTGCAAGCAGCCGATCCAGGACCAAAGGTGGTTGGTTCGAATCCCGGTGTCCCATATGGTCCCCTGTGCCTGCCAGGAGCTATTTCTGAGCAGACAGCCAGGAGTAACCCCTGAGCATTGCCGGGTGTGCCCAAAAACAAAAACAAAAAAAAAACAAAAACAAAAAAACCCAAAAAAAATTATATGCTTTTGTGTGAGTGTTTGTTTTGGCAGGTTACTGCATGGTGTGGCTCTTTGACACTCACAGTTTAAAATTTTGGCTCTTTGTGTCGAACTTGTTCACCACCCCTGGGTTAAGGCAATCATATGTCTAACAGGGATTCAATTCTAGAACCACAGGGTCTTCAAGCAGCGCCTGGTGGCAACCTTAAACATCTTGAGCAGCATCTGGGTGGCTGGGTGGCCCCTGGCATCACAGGGTCCAAATATTAAATTTTATTAAAAAAATACCATGACTTGAGTTTAGTAAATATAACTAATATTGCATCACTTTATCAAAGTAACACTAATAACAGGATGTTTTTTATTGTTCAGATGCTGCACTAAACTCTTTATAAGCAGTATATGATTTGCTTATATGATCTTTACAAACAAGCCCATAAAATTAGAACAGTTATTTTGCCTATTTTACAGATGAGAGAACGGAGGCTTAAAGAAAAATCATGTGTGAGGTTTCACAGTTAACAGGTGACTGAATTGCGCTGTGTGTGTGTGTGTGTGTGTGTGTGTGTGTGTGTGTGTGTGTTGGGACCACACCCAATGGTATTCAGGTTCAACTCCTAGCTTTGAGCATAGGCATCACTCCGGGAGTTGCCCAGGGGACCATATAGGGTGCTTGGGATAGAATCCAGGTTAGTCACGTGCAAAGCAGGTGTCTTATTTGCTGTATTATCTCTCCAACTCTGGTTGAGCTGTGCTTTGATCCCAGGTTTGCTGACTTAAAGTATTGAAAGCTCAAATAAGTTAATCAAATGTCTGAACAAAATGCAGAGCTCTCTGAAGCTGCCCAAACAAGCCTGAAATTGGTTCTAGTGTTCTCAGCTACCATACCCCTTTTCTAGGGTTCTGAGAAGCAGAAGAAAACCACAATGGTGAGGAATCTTTTTCTCTTTAAAAAACAAAAAAGAATCACTCCCCTGGCCAGAGTGATAGCACAGTTGGGTAGATCTGTCTTGCACATGGCTGACCCAGGAACCCCTGAACACCACCACTGGGTGTGGCCCAAAAAGAAAAAAAAAGAACTCTCCCTTTGAGCTGGAGAGATAGTCTAAGGGTTAAGGTACATGCAGACTGTGAACCCTGGTTCATCCTAGCATGGCATGATCTGAGAGTAACTCCTGAGCAGCACTAGGTGTAACCCCCAAACCCTACCCAAATGATAACATATGCTATTTCCTTAGTCTTCTCTTTGATCCTGGAGCACACCCTGGACACAGGTAGTTCTCTGGAGTCTCTCCTTCCCTCTCTTGGGTTACAGATGGGCTTTGATTGTGACCTAGTGATGCTTCTGGACTCCCACTGATGGGGAAGCCCCAGGTGACTCGGATTTGGGAGGAATTTCCCCCATGCAGGAATTTTCCCCATGCATCATCTTTGGTGAAAACTCTCCAGCTCTGCGTGAATTCTTTTTTTTTTTTTTTTTTGGTTTTTGGGCCACACCCGGTGACACTCAGGGGTTACTCCTGGCTATGCGCTCAGAAGTTGCTCCTGGCTTGGGGGACCATATGGGACGCCGGGGGATCGAACCGCGGTCCGTCCTAGGCTAGCACAGGCAAGGCAGGCACCTTACTTCTAGCGCCACCGCCCGGCCCCTGCGTGGATTCTAACCTTTAACCTCATCTCATGCTTCTTGAACTTTGCTCAAAATCCCCTGGAAAGAATTTGGATCTGAATACATTCTCTTCGGCTCCTCCAGATCCCCCCCCCCCCCCCCCCCGGCTCCCAAGGCAGTATAGATTCCAAGAGAAGGCCAGGGAGAGACTAGTAATTGAGTGGCGGGCCTGGAATGTGCCAGGTTGAAGCATCCAGATTGTCCATGAGAAAATGCTCCTCAACACTCTTGCCTCTCCCTGACAGACCTAATTACTTTCTGTGGTCTCCACCCATCACTGTTTCAATGTCCAAGTCCTTATCCCTTCACCCAGCTGCTACCCTGAGCAAAGATCTCAGTACACTCCATTCCATACCATGATGGGAATCTGATAGGAGGGAGAGTGAGGTGTGAAAGAGAGATAGAGGTGTGTGTGTGTGTGTGTGTGTGTGTGTGTGTGAGAGAGAGAGAGAGAGAGAGAGAGAGAGAGAGAGAGAGAGAGAGAGAGAGAGAGAGAGAGAAGTAATTGTCACTTACCATGATGGGAATTTGATGGAAGGCGAGGGGGGTGGGAGAGAGAGAGGACCTGAGAGTGAGAGAGCTCTGTGTGCCACACACAGCTTTATGACTGAAATAGTTATATAGTCTCAGCGACTGGAGGTTTTGCTGACATGCAAGATGACAAGGGACGTAAAGCTGTGTCTCTTTGGATCTGAAAGTGCCTGCTTGACTATTTTGGATTTTTCTTTTTCTTTTTCTTTTTTTTTTTTTTTTTTTTTTTTGGTTTTTGGGCCACACCTGGCGGTGCTCAGGGGTTACTGCTGGCTGTCTGCTAAGAAATAGCTCCTGGCAGGCACGGGGGACCATAGGGGACACCGGGATTCGAACCAACCACCTTTGATCCTGGATCGGCTGCTTGCAAGGCAAACGCCGCTGTGCTATCTCTCCGGGCCCACTATTTTGAATTTTGTAGTAGCAAGTTGTGTTTTAATATTAAAGGTGCAGAAGGAATGAAGCTTTAGAACCAGGATGAGGAGACTTAGGAGATTTTGTCTTTCTCTCTGTTTTTGGGTCACACTTGGTGGGGCTCCGGGATCATGGGATCACGCTTGGTTGGACTTGTACCATATGTGGTGCTGGGGATCAATCCCAATACAGCCACGTGCAAAGAAAGTTTTCTACCCATTATACTACCTATCACTCCCACACTTTTTTCTCTTAGTATGTGGCTCACATACACAAATACTCTTTTTTTTTTTTTTTGGTTTTTGGGCCACAACCGGCGGTGCTCAGGGGTTACTCCTGGCTGTCTGCTCAGAAATAGCTCCTGGCAGGCACGAGGGACTATATGGGATACCGGGAATCGAACCAACCACCTTTGGTCCTGGATTGGCTGCTTGCAAGGCAAACGCCACTGTGCTATCTCTCCGGGCCCACACAAATACTCTTATACACATTTAGACACCCCCTAAATAACACTTGTTAGAAAATATTTTATCCTCCACCATCACCACCACCACAAAAGAAAAGCTGAAAAAAAAAAAGAAAATATTTTATTTACTTGAAAGATTTATGGAGTTATTTGTTGCCTCTCTCCAGTAGTGAAAGAGACCTTAGACTTTATACTAAACATTTAAAGTAATACTATTGCCTATATAAATATCTTAATGACATAGCTTATAAAATTAGAAAAGGATCAACAAAATGAACCAAAAATAGGTAGGCAGAAGGAAATAACGAAGTTTAGAACAGAAACTAATGAAGTGGAAATCCAAAAACAATCCAAAAGATCAATGAAAGCAAAAGTTGGTTCTTTGAAAAAATCAACAAGATCAATAAACCACTAGCAAAACTCACAAAGAAGGGGAGAGAAACTTAATAAGCTGGATTAGAAATAAAAAAAGGGGAAGATCACTACAGATATTATAGAAATTCAAAGGATAGGGGCCAGAGAGATAGCACAGCGTGTTTGCCTTGCAAGCAGCCGATTCATGACCTAAGGTGGTTGGTTCAAATCCCAGTGTCCCATATGGTCCCCCATGCCTGCCAGGAGCTATTTCTGAGCAGATAGCCAGGAGTAACTCCTGAGCACCACTGGGTGTGGCCCAAAAACAAACAAACAAACAAATAAAAAAGAAATTCAAAGGATATGGGGCTGGAGTGATAGCACAGTGGTAGGGCATTTGCCTTGCACGCTGCTGACCCAGGACAGACCCAGGTTCAATTCCTGGTATCCTATATGGTCTCCTGAGCCTGCCAGTAGTGATTTCTGAGTGCAGAGCCAGGAGTAACCCCTGAGCACCACCAGGTGTGGCCCCCAAACAAACAAAAACAAAAAAGAAAAAAAAGAAAAAGAAAAAAAAATCAAATAATAATCAAAAAGAACTTTGAGAAACTATGCTACAAAACAAGGGAACCTGGATAAAATGGATACATTCTTGAACTTTTGTAATCTTCCACAGTTGAACCAGGATGATCTAGCACAGTGGTCGGCAGCCTGCGGCTCTCGAGTCACATATGGCTCTTTATACTTTTAATTTGGCTCTTCTGTGTGCCGGGCGGCCGCTCTCTGTGTGGCTCTCAAAATAAATTTCAATCGTGGTTTTGGTGAGATTTGGCTCAGTTAAAAAAAAAAAAGGTTGGGGCCCGGAGAGATAGCACAGCGGCGTTTGCCTTGCAAGCAGCCGATCCAGGACCAAAGGTGCTTGGTTCGAATCCCGGTGTCCCATATGGTCCCCCGTGCCTGCCAGGAGCCATTTTCTGAGCAGACAGCCAGGAGTAACCCCTGAGCACCGCCGGGTGTGGCTCAAAAACCAAAAAAAAAAAAAAGGTTGCCGACCACTGATCTAACATATTTAAACAGACCCATCACTATTGAGGACATTAAAATGGTAATCAAAAGCCTGAAAAACAAAAGCCCCGGCCCAGATGGATTCACTAACAAATTCTTTCAAACATTTCAAGAGGACCTACTACCAATTCATTACAGGCTCTTCCAGGAACAGAAACAGAAACATTCCCAAATAGTTTTTATGAAGCTAACATCACCCTGACACCAAAAGTAGACAGAGATGCTGCAAAAAAAAAAAAAAAAGAAAAAAAAAGAAAAAAGAAAAAGAAAACTACAGATCAATATCTCTGATGAACACAGATGCAAAGATCCTCACCAAAATCTTAGCAAATGGGATCCAACACCTCTTCAAGAAGGTCTTACACTATGGTTTTATTCCAGGAATGCAAGGATGGTTTAACATATGTAAATCAATCAATATAATACACCTTATCAACAGCAGGTGGGTCTCAGGGTTCCGTGTAGCCACGAGGAAATGACCCACAGCAGTCAGATTTCAGGAGAAGTGAAACTTTATTATTATTACACCCTAGCTACCTAGGCTAACCTTTTAAGCAGCCTCTCTCCAGCTGCCCTACACCTCAAACTTGCCTCCTGTCCAAACTTCTTCCTGAATCTCTTGATGAATCCCCCTTACACACTTGAGGCAAAAACCCCTCCTAGAAATGGGCTGCTCTTACCATCAGGTAAGATTACACAGAAAGATGGGGGATGGGGTGACACTATAGAGAAATGCACAAGGTTAAATGATTTCAGAATTTGTTCTGAAAATAGCACCACATGTTGATAAAAAAATGATAATCAAAAATTATATTTTAGCTATAACATCAAAGCAGAATTTGAATGGAAAATACTGGTAAATGTGTAAAGAATCAGCCTAATTAATTATATGTCTGCTTTTCCAAACCTTTCAGCGGTGAATGCCAGGTGGGTTTCTACACCCTTGAATCAAAGAGTAAACCTAGCCTCAGTTCTCACAATTGTAAAGTTTAAGGTGGCACATGACAATCTGTGCTCTGAACATGATATTCATCAGGTAATTTTCATGTCTTGCAGAGGACATATCTGTTGCATTTGCACATTGTTCCTGTAGCTGGAGCTCAGAATCAATTGGATGAAAAGCAGTTTTAGAATAGCTAATTCACAGTGAATGATCAGAGGGAGGAATAGACTCTCTCATTTCACCTTGTCATCTTAAATGCATCCTTTTATGACTATTGATTTCTTTCCTTTTTTGTCCTTGATAATATATACTTACTGTGTACTGTTTATAGAGAAAAATCAATGCCAACTAGAATTTTGAGGTTTGATAAATGAGTTTCTGCTTAGAATTTTAATGTTACCCATCCATAATTTGGTGCAATGACGGTCTCTAGTTATGACATATTGACCTTTCTTTTTCTATTTTTTTTTTTGTTTTGGGATCATATTTGGCAGTATATAAGGCTGACTCCTGACTGTGCACAAAATTCACTTCTGGATGGGTTCAGGGAACAATATGGGGACAGGCAAAGGATCAAACTCAGGCAGGAAAAGCACACTACCTGTTTACTGTTGCTCCAACCCCCACATAACTGATGTCAAATCAGTATTTATAACCTCTGAGAAGAAAGCATAACTTTTGGGGATGAAGTGATAACACAGCAGTAGTTCATTTGCCTTGCTCGCAACCAACTCAGGACGGACCCTGGTTCGATTCCTGGCATCCCATATGGTTCCCGAGCCTGCCAGGAGCAAATTCTGAGCATAGAGCCAGGAGTAACTCCTGAGCACCGCCAGGTGTGACCCATAAAAACAAAGCAAAACAAAACAAAATAAAAAGCATAACTTCTCTAGTGCATCTGTATTCTCCATTGGGTGGTGTGCTCACTGTTATGTCTCAGTGAAACTCCAATCTTTTTCCTCCTCTTTGCTCAGATTTCAGTTCCTCAGGACTCTTCCCCATCCAAAGCGTGTTTCCAAGAGTGACCTAGTTCTTTCAGAATCCAAGTGTTATCAGGCCTGTGAGGTGCCAGCCGTGAAATGTAGCTCCCAGAGTTTCAGCAATGCTTTGGCCTTGTTTTTAGCAGAAGCTGTCAAAACAAGTGAATCCATTTGGAAAGAACAGTAATAGTACTTAGCCAGCTTATTTTCCTATCCTCTGAATAGCCCCATGTTAAACTCAGATATTCATCCTCAGTGGAAAAGGTATCTCAATATCCATGCTGAGGTCTGAGACTCCTGCGAGTGTCCAGTGGTCAGTCAACACAAATTCATTGGTGGGCATTGCAAAATTTAGCTCTCTGGAGTCTGGCTTCTGACCAGGGCTGCAGATGGTAAGTCTGTTAATCTGTGACTCTGGTTCCTTTCTCAAGAGAAGGGAGGCTTTCCTTCAACTGCAAGCTTGGTGATTAAACAAATCTGAATGGGAAAGTAAATGCACAAGTCAACAGAAAAGAGGGAGATCATGTTCCTGTTAATATTCATCTGCTTTGGTGATCTATCACTCATGTTACTGTGATGTTGAAGAACAAAGTTTTGCCTGGTTGAGGCTCCCTGGCTTGGTCATGGTAGAGATAGAATTCACAGCTATCTTTTGTTGCCCACACTTGACCATGGCCTGGCTCGGCATTGCAACCAACCAGTGTGATGTAAGTTAGATGCTGATCTGTCCTTATGGAGCATCAGTTGAGCCCCCAAACCAGTGCTTCTCTATCCACACAGAATTTCTTCTCTTAGTGACCAGAAAGAAAGAATGATACTAGTCATTCACTGTTTGGGTCATGAAAGTACTCTTCACTACTGTGGGAAGAATTCATATGTCATTTAAAAATTACTGTATTTCAGGACCATAGAGATTGTACAGTGGGTAGAGCATTTGTTTTGTGTGCAACCAATCCAGGTTTGATTCCTGATACCCATATGGTACCCCAAGTCCCTCTGGGAGTAATTCCAGAGTGCAAATAAAGGAATAACCCCTAAGCATAGTTGGGTATGTTCCCCTGCCCTCCAAAAAGCCATTACAAATAAAATTTCATCTTTACCATCTATCTGGAATGTGTAAAATAACAAAGATGAAACTCTAAATTTTTACATGGTTCTATTCCAGTGCTGTGCTATGTGGGAAAATCAGCTATAAATGAAGTATTTTTGTAAGGCTTGAATTACATTTCTCATGAGATTTGGACAACAAATAATGAGACAACTTAAAACATTGCAATTTTCTTTTTTTTTTTTTTTAAACATTGCAATTTTTTAGTAACTCAGAATGAGATTACATTCCAAGCAGTGTGCTGAATGGGTGCATAATTAGGCACCTTTTGGCAGGTTAGTCAGTGGGCATATTCTTTTGAATTCTGTTTCACTTCTTAGGGTCACTTTCAGAAACCTTCTGGTCTATTGTTCATTTAATCTGAAAAGAATGCCAATGGGTATTTAATATTTCTCTGCACACAGCTTCTTTGTATCACCTTCTAGTACCTTTAGACACTGCTTTTAGGGAATCATAGACTCAACTAGACTCCTCAGCAAATGTAAGGGTTTCATAGAAGCCAGATATTGTCAAAGACCTTGAATAGTATGAAATGGTGTTTCATCAATGTTCTTGATCAGAGCATGATACTCTTGACTTACACATAGGTAAATTGAGGCACACTTCAGTCCTATAGATTAAGCAGTTTTAGACTTTTCCTTGTATTCATGAAAACTCCTTTCTGCCTTCTCTACACTTTAACAATGAAACAATTTGCTTTTTGTCTCCAGAGATTGGCAGGGTCTTGCCACCTTGTAGAAACAGAAGCATCAAGCATGTGGCCTTATGCTGAATGAATTTAATTAGCCTGTTTTCTTTTCTTTCCTTTTGAGGACCCATACTCAGTTAACTGGTATGGGTTAACTCATGATCAATTTAAGTTAGAGATCAGGAGTTACTCCTGGCTCTGCTCTCAGAATCACTCCTGGCAGGCATGTGGGACCATCTGGGATGCTGGGGATTGAATTGAGGTCAAATGCCCTACCCAATATGCTGTCACTCCGGCCCTCACTTAGCTTGTTTTCAAAGTCTGTGTTGAACAAGCCTGTTCTCAGGCTGAATTGTCTCCACTGTGTGGCTCTACCACCTTCTGCTTGTTCCTTTCACAGTTGCTAGACAATTTAAGTCGATTTCTTTCTGGGCTATTATGAAAGCTGTTTGGAGGCTTCTGGTTGTGTTTCTCTGAACGTGTATTCTTGCAAGTGGAAATTGCAGTCTCATTCTTTATTCCTGTGGGTGGAAAATGCTGCCTCTTGATCTGAAGGACTCACAGGTGACTTCCCCCCTTTCCATGTTAGCAGCAATAGACAAGGCGCCATATTTTTGCATCCTTGTTGTTGTCTATGACTGTGTTTGTTCCACTAAGATAATCTATGCGTGAACTTTTTAAATGGATAAACTATTTTTGAACAGCTGTGGATTTAATAAAATATTAAGCAATTAATAGAGTTCTTAATGCTCTATCATGACCTTTGGTGATTCTCAGCTCATTTGACTTTATTTTATTATTTATTTTATTTTTGGGCCACACCCAGTGATGCTCACGTGTTACTCCTGACTCTGTTCAGAAATTGCTTCTGGCAGGGTTGGAGGATCATATTGGATTTTGGAGACAGAACCTGGCTCAACCGTGTGCAAGGCAAATGCCCTACCCTCTGTACTATTGCTCCAGCCCCTCAATTTGACTTTAATTTCTTGCATATATTTGACACTTTGTTAAAATGAAGACCAGTGCTGCTGCGTGCTTATTAATGAAAGTGCATCGCTTCTACATATTTCCTTGCTTTCTGCTGAGGAAAATCTGTGGAACTAAGCTGTGATTTCTCCTTTAACGTGACTTACCATTTCTCCTTTTTGGTGCTTTCTCAGACTTGGTTTTGGTTTTATTTATTTGTTTTATGACCTTGAATGTTTTGAGGAACAAAATTTTTCTAATATAACTTTTTTATAATTAGGCTGGGGAGACAGTGGTTGTTTTGCAGAGGGAACATTTGAAGTGGTACTTATAGGTTTAATATGTCTTTCTTGCAATATTTGGCCAATCTGGGCCCCTGGTTTAGTGATAGGGCTCAAGGATGTGGGTGTTACTTGGGTCCTGCAGTGCTGGGGATTATCTGAGTCACCCCAACTCTTTTAGGAGCCTGCAAGATGCACCTAGTGATGCTTTGGAGTTTACATGAAATGGGGATTAAATCTGGGTCATCTGTATTATCTCCCCAGTTCTGACATTTGAAATTTTTTAATTATGAAAAATATAATAAAATTCTACATTGAGCCTTAAGCTTTGATCAGGGAAGCACCTCTAAGAACTACCCGGTAGAGCTCCAATTTTAACTAAATAAAGTAAAATTAAAGAAGAGGATTAGGGGCCCGGAGAGATAGCACAGCGGCGTTTGCCTTGCAAGCAGCCGATCCAGGACCAAAGGTGGTTGGTTCGAATCCCGGTGTCCCATATGGTCCCCTGTGCCTGCCAGGAGCTATTTCTGAGCAGACAGCCAGGAGTAACCCCTGAGCACTGCCGGGTGTGACCCAAAAACCAAAAAAAAAAAAAAAAGAAGAGGATTAATGCCATTGGATGATGATCAAATAAATTAAATAGCAGAGACTAATTCAGATATATCACCTGCTGCATTGTAACTGAGAACATCATGCTGGGAATAAATAATGAAGTTTGTGGAAAATTTGGTTCACTTTGAGGAAAAGTCCAGGGTGCTGAGGCAGTGAAGCTCCCCCCAAAATACCTGCAACCACTCAGTTCCGGGGTTCCTCATAGAGTCTTACAAAGGAGAGAGAAGACTGAGGCCCTGAGAGCTTTGTTCCTTGGCCTATATGAGCAGGCAACTGAGATTTAAACCTGAAGCTCGGAAAGTGTATGTCCTGCTGTCCACCTGGCTTTTAAATCAGGAATGCTTAGGGAGGACCCGGCTTGAGTCCTTATCTTACTGGATGTTTTTCCTGCTATCTGGAGGAGATAGCATCTCTCTGTGTTCAAGGGCTCCCCAGAATCAGTGGGGCTCTCCCACGAACTTTATGACTGTTAACAAAGGAGACCAAAGTCAGCCTTGCCCAGGGTACTAGGCCATAGTATTGGAGGGCAGTTTACCCTATGGCCTTGTTTTTCTCCTGAAAGTGAAGCCTGTGGAGAAGCAGAAAAGGAAGCTTTTCAGAATTTCTGGTTCAGCTTGTCAGTGATTAGTGCTGTTCTATCACTGTCTCAGTTTGTTAAGATTTTTTAATAAGTGAGTGGCCTAGAGCAGCATTTTTTAAACTGAGGGATACATGGCTGGCTCCCTGTATACCCCAGAAGATTCCAAAAAGTCTACAAGTGACAATTGTGTGAAATAGGACAGGGTAGTGGCTGGCTTGAGAATAGAGGGCTAATTGGTCAGACAAAAGGGACACAGTTAGAAATATGCTGACATTTTTGCAACAATCCTCAGAGACAAAGAGAGGAGGGCTGGAACTTCGAGCTCACTTCATGAAGCTCACCACAAAGAGTGGTGAATGCAGTTATAGAAATAACTACACTGAGAACTATCATAACCATGTGAATGAATGAGGGAACTGGAAAGCCTGTCTAGAGTACAGGTGGGGGTGGGATGGGATGGATGGAAGGAGATTTGGGACCTTGGTGGTGGGAATGTTGCACTGGTGAAGGGGGGTGGTTTTTACAAGAGTGAAACCTAATCACAATCATATTTGTAATCAAAATGTTTAAATAAAGATATTATATAAAATATGTTGAGAAACTGACCTATATTTGGTTTTAAATATTTCTGCATCAGAGCACACATGATAATCTGTAATTGAAATGAAAGAATCAAGTTGTACAAATGCCCGTCTGAGGATGGTTTGGAATTTCTCAGGTCACTGTATCACAGGTGCATACATTATGCTCAGATTTTTCTGTCAGTCAGGGTAGCAGTGAGTAGTGCTGTGTAACGAATTCCTCTCTGAAATCTTTGTTGACTTCTCCTTTATGCCAGTGTCTGGATTGTGTTGGCTGCTTTGCAGGGTAGCCATTCTCTATATGATGACTTCATGATTCAAGTTGCTTTTGTGACTTTTGCAGGGGAAATGGCAGCTCAAGGCTCACATACAGACCCTGATTTGCCCGAGCCTAGAGTGACACACATCACGTCTACTTGTAGTCCACAAGCTAGAACCAATCATGTGACCCTGATTGATGGCAAGGGGTTGAAAGTGATGCTGGGGGCATAGGGGTTGCACTCTTCAGAGAACAATAAATATAAATACTTGCCATTTATTTCCAGCAAGAGAACTGGTTCATTTACAAACAAAAACTTACCCCAAGATAGAACAGTATGTGGAAATATTTAGTGATGATAAGTTGCATGTGATTGTTGCACTAAACTAGTAAAAGTTTATTAGTTTTGGTAATTTGGGTGGAAACGTTTTTTGAGCCACACCAGGCAGTGTTGGGATTGGGGGATTAAATTCCACCTGGTAATTCTCAGGGGACCCTATGAGATACTAGGTACCAGACCCAGGTCTGTATGAAAGGCAAGTCCCTTGTCCCTATACTATATCTCTGGTCAAAAGTTTTGATAATGTTAATGAAATAATAAAATTTGTTTCTTTTACACCATCATTTTTCAGGTGATGATACTGATGATCTAACTTGTGTTTTTTGAAGTTTTCTTCCTGGTGTTTTATGTGAATTGAGTTCATTCAGATTGAGGCTTTTGATGTCTCCTTGGTCAATAATCTTCACTTCTGTTATTTAGCATTGTTCAAAAATGGTACTTGATGAGACCCTTTTTCACAATGTGTTCTATTCTCTAGAGCCCAGGCAGTCTTCGTGCCCTCTTAAAGATGGAGTTTTTTGTTTTTGTTTTTCCCCAAATGCATCTCCTTAGTTCAAATTTAGGATGATGCTTTTTTCCTTAATCCTATCCAAAAATGGAGAATGCCTTTGTCTTTGTGATCTGCCCTTTTCCCCTTCTCTTTACTGTGGCTTACAATTCCCTTGTTAGAATTATAAGAAAAAAAAGTAAAGATTTTTTTTGAGCTGTGTCAGCCTCTCTCGTAAAAGAACAGCTGGTGTTTAGCACATCAGAGAAACCAAGTGCCACCTAAGCCTCTTCCTGCTGATACCTGCTCATTATTAGACATTCACTGAACCCTGTTTGGGGCCAGGCACAGAAACAAGCCTCAGCTATTCTACTCTCGCAGAAATGAGTTTAAGCCACAGTTGGCACACTTTTTTCTAAAAAGGGCCAGATACTGAATATTTTAGATTCTCTGGGCCACATGGTCTCTGTCTCAGCCACCTAACTGCTCTTGTAGCACAGAGCCACTATTGAAAATCAGAAATGAATGACCAAGTACGGTCCACTTGATCCACTTAAATTCTCCATTCATTTTTTTCATATGTTCACATTGTACAAATTATCATTTTTTGATATTTTTAAATAAAAAAAAGTGTAATGGGGTTATGGGTTCGTTGTAAAGTATATATTTAAATCTGTGGAACCTGGGTTTGATACCTCAAGCCCAGCAAAATAAATGAATAAATACAGGGATGGGGTACTAGTACAGGGCTAGGGAGCATGCATACGCCCAAGCCAGTTTCAATGCCCAGAACAACGTGACCCACCCTGATTGCCACCAGATGTGGCCCTGGCCTTCCCCAGCACCACAAGGTCCGAGTAGCATCATATCCTTGCTCCTCCCATTGAATCTTCTGGCTTACATGGCCATGATTTGCCATGTAGTGGCCCCTGTGCTAATTAACTCTTGGAAACCCCCAAAATAAATAATTTAAATACTTAACTGACAATAAAAATAAAACTGAGCTTCCAGTTTTAAGCAGCAGGTAGTAGAGGAGCAGATTGAGTCTAAGGCAAGGGAGAATCTTCCCTGATGTAGAACCAATGCTGATGGTTTCTAGCTGACAAGGAGTCAACTGCCAGAGCCAGAGGGATATACAGTGGGTAAGATATTTGCCTTGCAAGCAGCCAATTCAGGTTCTATCCTTGGCACCCCAAATGCTGTACCAAGCCTGCCAGCAGTGATCCCCGAATGTATAGACAGGAATTAGCCCTAAGCACAGTTGGATATGGTCCCAAAACAAACAAACAAACAAACAAATAAAAAAAGTCAACTGCCTCACCAGTTAATTCCAAGTACAATGTTGAAAGAGAATTATCCTCATCCAGGCCCTTATTTAAAAAACTGTTTTCTCATCAAGTTTTATTGAGTGTTTTATGTAAAGTAAGATATTTTCTTTATAGCTACATATATGGGTGTAATCAATGTGTAAGTAAATAAAATGCAGCTCTGCACACACACATGACACATTTTTCGTTTTTGTGTTTTGGAGTGCACTGGCTGGGCTTATGGGTTACTCCTGGGTTTGAAATCAGAAATTACTCTTGCCAGGCTTGGGGGACCATGTAGGATGCTGGGGATGGAACCTGGGTCAGCTGTGTGTAAGGTAAACACCCTACCCACTGTAGTATTGCACCAGCCCCATGCATATTACTTTTTTACTTTTGAGGACCACTAGTTTTTTTTTTCTTTTTTCTTTTTGGTTTTTGGGTCACACCCGGCGTTGCTCAGGGGTTACTCCTGGCTCAGAAATAGCTCCTGGCAGGCATGGGGGACCATATGGACACCGGGATTCGAACCAACCACCTTAGGTCCTGGTTGGCTGCTTGCAAGGCAAACGCCGCTGTGCTATCTCTCCGGGCCTGAGGACCACTAGTTTTATGAAAATCATAACTCACCAATAATTAAGAGCCATCATCTATTTTGTTTGTTTGTTTTTTTGGGTCACACCTAGCAGTGCTCAGGGGTTCCTCCTGGCTCTACGCTCAGAAATCACTCCTGGCAGGCTCAGAGGACCATATGGGATGCCGGATTTGAACCAACGTCTTTCTGCATGCAAGGCAAACGCCTTACCTCTGTGCTATCTCTCCAGCCCCCAGCCATCATCTATTATAGCTAACAGCTATGTATTAGCTATATGTGTTAGCTATGTGTTAGCTAACTTACTATGTGTTAGGATTAATCCTTCCTCAAACTCTAGGGAGTTGATATTTGTTTTGAGGACCACAACTCAAGATTGGGGGAGATGAATTAAAGAGCTGGAACACAGTTTTGAATGCACAAACTCTGGGTTTGTACCCTAGTTTGTGTGGACTCCTAAGCACTCTGTCAAGAGTGCCCTCTGCCAGGAAAAAAAAGGGACCAGATGCAGAATAACTTGCCCAAGATGATGTAGTTAATAAGAGACAAACTCTGTAGTCAGTTCTAAGATTTTTTTTTTTTTTTTTTTTTTTTTGGCTTTTGGCTTTTGGGCAACACTCGTTGGTGCTCAGGGCGTTATTCCTGGCTCTGCACTCAGAAATTGCTCCAGATAACCAGTGGTAGGGTGACAGCTTGCCTTGCACACAGCTGATCCAGTACAGACAGTGGTTTGAATCCTGGCAATCTATATGGTCCCCTGTGCCTGCCAAGAGTGATTTCTGAGCCCAGAGCCAGAGTAACCCCTGAACGCTGCTGGGTGTGACCCACTCACCCCTCCACAAAAAAAAAAGAAAAAAAAGAAATCACTCCTGACAGGCTAAGGGGACTATAAGGGATGCTGGAAATCGAATCCAGATCTATTCCTGGTTGGCAGCATGCAAGGCAAATGCCCTACTACAGTGCTATCATTCAGCCCCTGTTCTAAGAAATTTTTAGAAATTGTGGCTTAATTAATGTGGTTATGGCAATGTTAACTTTTATGGTTTTGAGTACAAAGTTCAAAGTTACTGTACCTTCACCACCACCAAAATGCCCAGGACCATCTACCAGGGTCTTTGTCACTTCTAGTTCCCATCTTTCTTTTTTTTTTTTTTTTTTTTTTGGGGGGGGTCACACCCGGCGGTGCTCAGGGGTCACTCCTGGCTATCTGCTCAGAAATAGCTCCTGGCAGGCACAGGGGACCATATGGGACACCGGGATTTGAACCAACCACCTTAGGTCCTGGATCGGCTGCTTGCAAGGCAAACACCGCTGTGCTATCTCTCCGGGCCCTCTTTTTTTTTTTTTTTTTTTTTTTTGGTTTTTTGGGCCACACCCGTTTGACGCTCAGGGGTTACTCCTGGCTATGTGCTCAGAAATCGCCCCTGGCTTGGGGGGGACCATATGGGACGCCGGGGGATCGAACCACGGTCCTTCCTTGGCTAGCGCTTGCAAGGCAGACACCTTACCTCCAGCGCCACCTACCCGGCCCCAAGTTCCCATCTTTCTATCACTATATAGTAAATTTAGTTTTGCAGTCCAAGGCCATGGATTTGTCATCATTCTATTTCTATTTTCTTGTTTTATCCTTCTATAGACCACAGATAAATGAGATCACCTAGTATTTGTTCTTCTCTGACTTATTTCACTTAACGTGATTCATCCAAACTGGTAAATATACAAGATTTTATCTTATAGATATATAATATTCCAATATATATATATATATATAAACACACACATTCACCTGCCATTGGACATTCATTCCTAAGAATTCTGACTTCATAGAAGATAAAAGAAAAATTCTATATTATTTTACTCATATGTGAAGTATAAAGAAACAAAATGGGATTAGACATTCCCCAGTGGTCTGAGACATGATAAATAGAACCGAAAGTGCTAGAGGTTGGGAAGATTAGCGTAGTAGTACTGCCCATTTGAGACAGTGATTCCAATACTGTAGAAAGCTATGATACCTCAAAAAATAATAAAAGAGATCTGGCTTCAAAGTTTATAATGCTATATTGTGTTTTCTTAGGCACTGAAATATATGCATTCAAGTAGTTTAGCTGTATGTATTCTTAAATTTTATGAGAAAATAGAACTGGAAAATATTAAATTTTTTTTCTAGAATGCAGGCCTGTGATTGAAAAGGGAAATACGCAGATAGCAAGTGTTGTAATAGTTGTTACTGAATTAATTTATATCAGTTTCTATCCATGTGCGAAGATAATCCACTCAAACTCAACCTGAAATAAAACAACCTTTTTTTTCGGTGAACAAAATGAATTAGCATAAAGGATTGAGACAGATTTGGATTTTGAATGAATAGAATAAACAATGGAATGAAGCATTGATTCAATAAGCAATTGAATGAATCATTCAAATCTGGAATGAACCATAATACTTGGTATTTGCACATAGATTTTATAAAATATTCTCTTGCATGGGTCACATTATGGCAAAGTCCTTGTTTACTTGCTTGTTACATCCCAGAGGAGCCTTTGTGCATTCTTCCAGTAGGCCACTGAATCTTAGATATGGCTTTTGCCTCCTTTCAACCCACCTTCAACAGCATCTAAATAAAGGGTTAGATCTTCAGCAGACAACCAAGTGAGATTCCTAATCAATAATTAAAGTTTCCCGATTTACTCACGTTGAATATGGGAAGACATATTGCAGTATCCATTCTGATCCTTCCAGGAAGTCTTTGGAGGAGAAAGAAGAGGGATTTCATACATTTTCTTTTCTCTTGTCTTGGGAGGAGAGAGTTATGAGATGCCAACAGTTTCCTTGACTGTTTTATTTATTGTCCATGTGGACAAGCCCAGGAATTCTGAAGCTACCCACAGTTGTGCCACAGGGACCAAAGATAGCATGTTGTCCTTTTTTGTTTTGTTTTGTTTTTGGGCCACACCCGGCTGTGCTCAGGAGTTACTCCTGGCTGTCTGCTCAGAAATAGCTCCTGGCAGGCACGGGGGACCATATGGGACACCGGGATTCCAACCAATCACCTTTGGTCCTGGATCGGCTGCTTGCAAGGCAAACGCCGCTGTGCTATCTCTCCGGGCCCTGCATGTTGTCCTTTGAGCGGTGTGGTGCCTTCATTTTTGTTCAGTTCATGGTGCATGCAAAAAACAGATGATCTGAGATGAGAAAAGATCTTTGCTCACCTTTATTGCATAGCAATCAGCTTCCAATTACAACAGCAATTCTCCTTTAAGGTTTTTTTTAGGTTGACTAATAGAAAAGCCAAAAGGCTCATCTGATGACAGGGTTTTTACAGGAAAAACAAACTTACTTGTATGTGCTTTGTATATAATGAAATTGTGTGCCATAAAATTCTACCACCGTTAACTTCTGATTGTGGGTTTTTTTTTTTTTTTGGTAAGGACACTGGATGTGGCTTTTCCCTTTTTCTGTCCTGTCTCTTGAGGTGCCGAGATAGTGACCTGGTTACTTTCTTTATCCTCTTGCTTCTTTCTTTCACTTTGAGGTAAGTCTTGATCCCTTTGGGGACAGAATTCCTACAATTAAAACTTCATGATTTGAGAATGAACATGAGCAGAGGCACAGAAATACTAAATTTCTATTAACTATAAAATCTTTGAGGTTTGGGCTTTTAGAGGACCTTACCCTGGGCAGACAGTAGAGCATATGCTTATCTCCTGTTTGTGGAATACAAGCAGCTGGGAAGGGAGAGCAGGGCAGGGTTGGGGAACACCCATGTCACCTTATCCAAGGGGTTGGCTCTGTTTGGCCTGGCCCAGTGTAATCTGTGGGACTGGAGTTTGGTATTGTCATGGTCCCATTTGAAAGGAGGCAACAGGAATCAGCAATTAACCTTTATCTCTGAACTTGATTTGTTCCATTTCAAACCTTAAAGCAGGGTCAGTGCACTGCAGGAGATTCAGTCTTCACGCCCTCACCTTTATGGCTTCCAGAAAGGCTCTTAGTTCAGAGAAGAGCCTGCAAGAGGTGCTTGGGAGTGTGGAGACTTCAGAAAGGCCTCTTTCCTTTTGCTGATAAATTCCAGCTTTCCTCTTTTTACTCTTTTATGGGGAATCTTTGCCAAACCAGTGGGATATTTAATTTCATCAGGGGCTCCTGGAAATTGAGTAGGTCTAAACAAGGGTGTGGGTAAAAGTGGATAGCAACACTGGCTAAAGATTGTGGGATTTTGTTTTTAAACTTTATTTATTTATTGATTGATTGGTTGGTTGGTTGTTTTTTGGGCCACACCCAGCAGTGCTCCTGGCTTCTGCACCAGAAATTGTCACAAACAGGCTGGGGGACCATATGGGATGCCAGGAATGGAACTGGGTCCCTCCTGAGTCGGTTGCATGCAAGGCAAATACCCTACCACTGTGCTATCTCTCCGGCCCCAGATTGTGGGATTTAAAAGCCCAGGAGACCCTGGGGAAAAAGAAATCCTCAAAAAAGCAGCTACAAGGAAGCACATGACCCAGAAATTGAGCCATTGGATCCAGAGAATGAGATGAAGCCTCAAAGGACTGGTCTGCAGGGTTCTAGCACTCAGGGCAATGTGCTGGAGTAGCTGTGTGCCTGCCAGCTGCATGGCTAGTAATGGTTGACCAAAACATTCGCTTGTCTCCTGCTCAGGCTTTTCTGGTAGAAACTGCTTGATGCTTCACAGAACAGAGATAGTCACTGCTCATCATGGCCATGGAGGGCAGCTAGTTTCAGCATTATAACTCAGAACAGACAAGGCCAGACCATTTCCACCCTTGGGAACCTCTCTTCACTCACCTTCATTCCCACCATCATTTACCTGCCTGGTCTTGGCTAAATTTGAGGGCTGAGGGTGTTGGGGCTCAAACTTCTCTTCCTTGGTGGGGAGTAGGAGATGGTAATTTGCATCATACCCAGTGCTGCTTAGGGACTTATACTGGTTCTTGCCTCAGGAGTGACCCTTGGCCATTCTTGGGGCTCCATAGATGGTGGCCAGGATCAGAAGGTTTGGCTGCATGCCAAGCAAATGCCAGAGCTCTTTTATCTCTCTGTCTCTCTCTCTCTGACACTATTCTAGTCTCTGAGGCTGACTCCACAGGATCAGTTTTTATTCCTGGTGCACTTTGGACCTGTGGCTAAATGACCTTCCTTGAAAGTTTTCTCCCAGAATTTTAATTTCTGCTCACTCTACCCAAGGCAGACCTGCTGGGCCATTTTCTCTGGGTAGCATATTCTCTGGTGGGAGAGGTGGGAGAGGAGGCCAGGTGTGTGCAGCTCTGAATGGAAGAGGCCAGCTACATGTCATAACATATACGTAAGCCCCTTAGTGTCACAATATGTGGGAGCCAGTAGCCAGCAACATCAGTTTCCCCAGATTTGGTAGGACCCCAGATGGTTGGTCAGTGCAGGCAAACTGAACCGGAGACTGAGCTATTAGTTGCTTTCTGTGATGTAGGTGCAGATACCATGTGGGAGTCACTGTTTTGAGGCAAGTGATCCAGCTGGCTCAAGATTAGTCATCAGTGCGGGGGTGGGGGGGTTCATAAGAAAGGTTCAAAGTGCTACTTTACAACTGGCCTTCAGGGAAGTAGAGATAAGAGCTGGATTATTCCCAGCAGAGCCTCAAGCCTTGTGCAGAGAACTGGAGACTGAATGTATCCAGCTAGTCCTTTCTCCATTGCAGTGCTCCTTAGTTCCAGTCAACGATGGAGGGGAAGGGGATAATGAGAGGTTGAAAGCAGCCAGAGAAACATTCACTGAGGAAGAACACTAGAAAGTAGAGGTTGCATTGCATTGCCTCCAGAAGCATTACTTTGCAAGGAATTAATTATTGATCCCCCCTCCCCTGGCCTTCAGAATTGCCCCGTTTTTCCAATGGCCAAAGATAAAAACCCATGATCTCAGACATGCACAGTATCTGCTCAACTGTTGTGCTCCATCTCATCCCCCTGGCCCTCATTTTCTATCTTGTTGGTTGGATTGTTAGCCTCTGTTTTTTCTAGTCTTCTAGCTTTTTGACCATGATGGTACATTTGTTGCCAGCATGGACTCCCCCACACTAGGCCACTTGCTTCCTGCTCATGCCTGCTGCTCTTTGTGTTATTCAATTGTGTCTGTTGCTCAGTGACATGATTATTTATATCCACCAGTGTCTCCTGGTTGAAGTAACCTGACTTGCTTTAGTAACATGAAAAGATTTGAACCCAGTGAGCCCAGAGGGGCAGGTTGTGTGTGTGTGAAGGACCTGCTCAGCAATCCATTGTGTTGCCATTTTATTGGTGAAAGCAGGGACCTATTTCCTAAATACTAGGGCTTAGGGGGAGGGTTGATGTATTTTTGCTTCAGCCAGTTATTTTTAAAGAAATTTATGATAAAATTATGTTTTGTTGAGTAGATGTTAGCCCCCAAGAGATATGGATATTTATTATGTCTCTCAACTTTTTTTTTTTTTTTTGGTTTTTGGGCCACACCCTGTGATGCTCAGGGGTTACTCCTGGCTATGTGCTCAGAAGTTGCTCCTGGCTTCTTGGGGGACCATATGGGACGCCGGGGGATCGAACCGCAGTCCGTGTCCTAGGCTAGCACAGGCAAGGCAGGCACCTTTACCTCCAGCGCCACCGCTCGGCCCCGTCTCTCAACTTTTAACCCACAACATGACCTTCTGTAGACACACTTATCTATGCAGTTCATAATGGAAACTTTTCTTCTTTAAATGTTTACTCTTGCTAGATACTGTTAAGAAGTGGGAAAGACTTAACAAGTTCAAACATCTGTTCATAAATACTTTGCTCTGCCTTCATTTAAGCATGGAATCATGGAATAATTGCAGGAATGAATAATTACTGTGTGCCAATTATTATTGTCCTCACCCTATTATCACAACCCAATGGGCAAAAGCATCTTGGCCTTTGCTTTATATAAATGAGAAAACCGAACTGTACAAACTTAAATGGCTCATACCTAATGCTTTGGAAGAGACAGGTGCAGAATCTCATCCAAGTCAACTGAACTCAAAGCTAGCATTGTATGACTAAAACTCAATCATGAATAATTTTTTTTTGTTTTGTTTTTAGGGCCACACCCATTTGATGCTCAGGGGTTACTCCTGGCTAAGCACTCAGAAATTGCCCCTGGCTTTGGGGGACCATTTGGGATGCCGGGATATGGAACTGCGGTCCTTCCTTGGCTAGCACTTGCAAGGCAGACACCTTACCTCTAGCGCCACCTCGCTGGCCCCAATTTTATATATATCTCACAATAATTCAATTGAAAAGTATTACTTAAATAAAAAGCTAGCTATTTCACGATCCAATATGTTTAGCAAATTTGCTCCTAACAAGACTTGATCAGAAGATTAGAGATCTCAAGTACTTGATGGAGAAGTGGGGCATGTCCCCGTAGTATTGGTCATTCATTAGGCCACCCTCTAGCCTGGCTTTCTGTCTGTGAATATCTAATGATGCATATATTGACATCCCATTCTAGGGAACATTCTTCCAATTGCAGCAAATGGCAACTATCTATCTACTCCTTTTATTAGCACTTGAGTTAGAGAGTTTTGTTGTTGTTGTTGTTTTTTAATTTTTTAATCTGTGTCCTGGCCAATCTTTCAAATGGTTTTAATTGTAGTTTATTTGTGGGTCACACTCAATGGTATTCAGAATTTATTTCTGTCTCTGTGCTCAGGGATTATCTTGGTGAGGCTCAAAGAAACATATATGGTACCAGGGATCAAACATAGGATGGCTCCATGTAAGGCAAGCATCTTAACCATTGTGCTATCTCTCTGACCTCTCAAATGTTTCTTAATTTTACTTGGCCATCATTATTGACAGTTTTACAATGCCTGTCAGTAATAGGAATTTATTAATATAATATTGCAACACCAGATTCACCATCATAGCCTCTGTTTCCTTACAACCTGATCTCAGGATTTCCCTTCCCAGCAATTTCCTTTTCACTGCCCTGGTAAACTTTGTTCTAGAGACCAGATCTTAAATTCTCTTGCTCTAGGCCATTTGTTATTCCCTTTTTATGCTTTTTAATACTCACACATGAGAGGTCATCGTGGACTTTTGTGGGGTTTTTTTTTTTTTTTTTGTCCATTTTTGTCTTCAATTGACACTTTCATCGTGTGCAGGGAAAAAAAAGTGCACGTCTTGTGTGTGACCCAGTGATTTTTTACAAGAAGGAAACTACTATGAAAATGGCACCCCGGGCCCGGAGAGATAGCACAGCGGCGTTTGCCTTGCAAGCAGCCGATCCAGGACCAAAGGTGGTTGGTTGGAATCCCGGTGTCCCATATGGTCCCCCGTGCCTGCCAGGAGCTATTTCTGAGCAGACAGCCAGGAGTAACCCCTGAGCACCGCCGGGTGTGACCCAAAAACCAAAAAAAAAAAAAAAAAAAAAAGAAAAGAAAATGGCACCCCTACCAAATTTATTCCAATAACCCAGAAACCTTCCTGCTTCCTTTCTTTTGCTACCCCTCTCAAGGTAATTACTATCCTGAGCTTTTAGAAGTTTGAAAAATGGACTATTGGTATTTATAAGATCCCAGGGAGGGAAATGTTCCAAATATTGTGAAAATGTCTTTTTGTTTTCGTTTTTGGGCCACACCCAGTGACGCTCAGGAGTTACTCCTGGCTACGGATTCAGAAATCCCTCCTGGCTTGGGCGATCATCTGGGAAGCCGGGGATTGAATTGTGGCCCGTCCTAGGTTAGCGCATGCAAGGCAAATGCCCTACCGCTTGTGCCATCAGTCTGGCCCCATGAAAATGCTTTCTTATAAACAGAATCCTCAAACTGGAGCACGTGGTTTTCCAGAAATGTAAGAAATGTGGGAATGTGGAAGGTGCTTTAGAACATGGAGATGCAAATTCTTTTCTGAATGTTCTTGCTTTATCAAAAGCTTGACTGACCTAAGTAAGCGTCTTTGCATCAGATTGCAGTTGTCTAGTATTTGTCATCTACTTGTATTAGTTCACCTAGTACTTTTGCTTGAATAGTCACATGTTAAAAATTCCACAAAATCCTTGTCCTGAGCAATGGTTCAGCAGTACAGGATATTCTACAGAATTTGAGTTATATCACAGTTTTTTTCCCCCTGGAATATAGAAATAGGTGGAGATTTAAGATGGGTCCCCAGGATCTGCAGAACATCCTCATAAGTAAAGGTGTGTTCATGCATGTGAGTGGAGAAGAAATGCTGTGTGTGGCTTCTGAGTGATTTGATTAAGATCAGTGGACATCTGCTTTCCAAATGCTTTCATTTCATATGTTTTAAAAAATTAGAAAATAATCAAATACAGTGCATTTAAATTTTAATATTCACTTTATTTTGGTATCATGACTTTTTTTTTTTTTTTTTTGGTTTTTGGGTTACACCCAGCAGCGCTCAGGGGTTACTCCTGGCTCCATGCCCAGAAATTGTCCCTGGCAGGCACAGGGGACCATATGGGATGCTGGGATTCGAACCACCGTTCTTCTGCATGCAAGGCAAATGCCTTACCTCCATGCCATCTCTCTGGCTCCAGTATCATGACTTTTAACAGTATCTTTGTTTGTTTTGTTTTTTGGCCACACCCATTTGAAGCTCAGGGATTACTCCTGGCTATGTGCTCAAAAATTGCCCTGGCTTGGGGGACCATATGGGACACCTGGGATTGAACCTTGATCTATCCTAGGCTAGCGCTTGCAAGGCAGATGCCTTACCTCTATCGCCATTTCTTTGGCTCCGACTTTTAACTGTATTAATATTGTGTTAGTGCATTATCTCTCTCCACTACAGTTCCTGGGTTCCTCTTCCTCTTCTGCCCTGTCTCCCTCCCATCCCACCCCTTGTTTGGCTGGCTCCATTCTGTAGGCAGGATCCCTGGGTTTATTTTCATTGGCCAGTGTCTATATTCTTCTTTAGTTTCATCATAATCAACATCTGAGTGAGCTCACCCCGTATTTGTTCTTCTGTTGACACACTTCATGTACTCTTGTTCCATCTAAGTTCTATGTAATGATCTCCTCTTCCTTCACAGTGCAGTTGTGTTTCATTGTATTTGTAAACTATGTTTTCTGCACCCTATCCTCTGGCAATAGAGACTTGGGTTATTTCCAGCAGAATCCATTTTTTACAAGGATATATTGGGTAACAAAAGGACTTATTCTGTTAAGGGAAGATGTTGGGACAATCCAGTGCAACAATGCAACATGTTTGATTCACAAGGCGACAGACACAAGTGCCAGTCAATGACCCTTGTAAGGATGGGGTTTTTGACGAAAAAGAATTCACTTTTCTCTGCAAGAAGTTTCAAAGAAAATAGCTTTGACACCTGGGAAGTGTTCTTTGAACCCATGTTAGAACAGGCTTCATAAAAAAAAGCTGGGTCAGAGATCTCCTCTCACTCTTTGAACTTTGTGTGTCTCCTTATAGAAATAAAGAAACTGTGTTCTTAATAATTCTATTTTCATAGTTTTGTGGCCATGAAGAACCAGTAAGCCCTTTTCAATATGTATTTTCAGTAACCCTTGACGTATAATAGAGAGACACATAGAAGTAAACAACCTGGTATGTTTTGACAGAAACATACACCCACAAAACCATCACCCTAATTAAGATGCAGAGAAATTTCCATCCTTTTCCCAGTATCCAACATGGCTCCGATATTACTCTGCCTTGTTACCATGGTTTAGTTTGCTTTCCTCTGATTTCATGTAAATGAAATCCTATTATACATACTTTGAAAACACATACACACATATACACACAAAACAACAAACTGGTTTCTGAGATGCAAACTCTTAATTTTTTCTTTCATTTTATTGGAGCAGTTTTAAAATAGTTACAATGAACTTTTATGGAGTCATCATAAAAGGTATTCTGGGGACTGGAGCAGTAGAACAGTGGGTAGGGTGTTGCCTATCATGTGGATGACATAGTTTCAATTCCAGGCATCCCATTTAGTCACCGAAACCTGCCAGGTGTAATTTCTGAGTGCAGACCAGGAGTAACCCCTGAACACCACGTGTGCCCCCCACCCCCCAAAAAAAGGATACCTAGAGTTCCTGTGTAGAAAATTAACCGTCCTGTAGAATGGGATTATGGACTTTTGTTCATAGACCTGCTTTTGCCTTACTTTAAAAGGAGATTGGTGGGATCAGGAATATAACAGTGCTAGAGTAATCCTTGCATCCTTTTGGCCCTGAGTTCAGTTCCTGGTACCTTATGCTCTCCTATACCCCAGCAACTCTAGGTGTTGCTCTTGGCCTCGAGCACTGCCAGGCTAGCTCTTGAATGCCAAACCTGGATTTTGGACTAAGTATTGCCAGCCAACCATTTGGGACTCTCCCCACTTATAAGCCAAGATAAATAAATTGGGCTATAACTCTGAGAAATGTTTTACCTTTGACGCTACTTCTATATAATGTTTTCAGTTATTATTCATAGGTAATTATATACATTTGCTTGAAATAAGTAGAATGACTATTTTAAAGAGAGAACAAACATTCAATAGGGTACAAATTTTAAATAGAACAGTTTTTGCAATTCTAGGTATATAGAATTACATAGTTATTTTTCACAAGGGAAAACTAAATTGTCCTTTCAAAATTAAGGTGGCAAAGGAATAGTCATAAAACTCATCTGAGAGTATGCAAGGCAGTTTCATTCCATAGATAAACCAGCTCAGGTAAAATCTAAAGGTCAAGGAACTATCACAGAGTATTTCTAGTGCCATCGTCAGTAACACAAGTGGTGATGACATCGACATTTTCATTTCTTGATTTTTTTTTATAGTTCTAAACCACACCCAGGTAGCATATTGGCCTTTCTACTTGAGACCAAGTTCTTTCAAGATTAAACATCGGTCTTGGCAGAGCAGACACGACGTTCGTTGTGGAGTTGTAGGGTTTTCTTTGATCAAACACTGACTTAGACTGAGGATATTTGAGCCTAGATGTAGCTTAGTTAAGACTGGATTCCAATCTTCCCGGTTGCTTGTGAAGACCTCCACAGCATCTCAGGATTCTAGACCAACGGACACAGGTATGCTTTCTGCCTGCATAGAATTACAGACTCAGCCTCTAAGTCTAAGATGCTGCTTGATGGAATTGCTCAATGGAGATAAAAGTTCTTCCTGGTCTTTATCTATAGAGTATTCTTGCTCTGGGATCCTAGGAGACTTTGCCTAATCAAAATAAGTGGCACTCACAATAGTGTGAGTCACAAAATTACCAGTTTTTATTTCTTTTCCGGTTTTTTGTTTGTTTGTTTTTCGGCCACACCTGGTGACGCTCAGGGGTTACTCCTGGCTATGTGCTCAGAAATTGCTCTTGGCTTGGGGGGCCATATGGGATGCCAGGGCATCGAATCACGGTCCATCGAATCACTGTCCATTCTAGGCTAGCACAGGCAAGGCACATGCCTTACCACTTTTGCCACCGTTCCAGCTCCCATTTCTTTTCTGTTTTGGAATAACTTCTTTTATTTTGGGGGGGGGCACACCCGTTTGATGCTCAGGGGTTACTCCCGGCTAAGTGCTCAGAAATTGTCCCTGGCTTGGGGGACCATATGGGACACTGGGGGATCGAACTGAGGTCCTTCCTTGGCTAGAGCTTGCAAGGCAGACACCTTACCTCTAGCGCCACTTCGCCACCCCCGGAATAACTTCTTGCTTTAAGCAATACTTGTGGGAACCATGTTGATTTATTCAGGGCTTGCTAAAATGTTGCATTTATCTTTTTTTTTTTAATTTGGGCTTTTATCTGTTCTATATATGCCTATTTAAATTCTTAGGATAATGGGAAAATGACTAAATATTCACTTTCTGTGTCACTAGAACTGTGGTATTCAACCTTGCTGGCCCATGGCTGGTGCAAGACCAGGGTATAGAAAGGTTGGGTACTTCTGATCTATTATCATGTTGGTTGGAACTGCCTACCTGTGGACCAGTGTGCAGGATAGGTGCCAAACATCAGGTACAGAATGGTTGAAGAATGCCAATCTAGAATGTAACACACACATTCATTTCCCTACTATAACTCTGCCTAATTCCTTTCAGTTTGAGGAAACAGCTCCTTCAGTCTATAGTTTAATTATAAACAAGCAAGATATATAATAAACAAGCAAGATATATAACTTTTGTTTTATTTTGTTTTGGTTTGGTTTTTGGTTTTTTGGGGCCACACCAGGCAGTGCTCAGTGGTTACTTCTGGCTCTGCTCTCAGAAATTACTTCTGGCAGGCTCTGGGGACCATATGGGACGCAGGGAATTGAACCTGATTCAGTTGCATGCAAGGCTGCTCTGGCCCCAAGACATTTTTCTTTTTCTTTTTTTTTTTGGTGGGGGATGTCATACCTGGTGACATTCAAGGATTATTCCTGGCTCTGGCTTCTGACTCAGAAGTCATTCCTGGCAGGCTCCGGGGACCATATGGGATGCCAAGAATCAAACTGGAGTCCATCCGGGTTGACCACCTGCAAGGCAAATGCCCTACTGCTGTGCTATAGCTCCGGCCCCCCTTTTTTTTTTTCTTTCTCTTTCCTAAAGGGATTCCCCAGATGCTTAAATGTGATGGGAGGCTCTTACCTGGGCTAAGGACAGGATTAGGTCTCCAGAGCAGTAGAGGGTAAAGGAATTCTCTCAATGGGAAGAAATTCTGGATCTGAATTTTGCTCATCTGCCTTTCCATGGTGTGTGTGTACAAATGCTCTTGGCTCAAGGCCATTTCACAATTTCCTGGAATGGGATGAGAGTCTGAAAGTTCACTTATGTGCCATGCCCTCGCTTAGAAGCTTTGCTTGCACTTTCTCTTGGGTGCCCCTGCCTGGACACATTTTCTGTGGCTCCAGCATTTGATGGGAGAACTTTTGATAAGAGCTCCCCCTTGTTGTGATGTAAACATTTTATGGGATTATTATGTTACTGACCCTACCCTGATCGGTGATTGTGCCCTTCCCTAGGGTGTGACCTTGCATTCTGCCCTCACCCTAGGGTGGTACCTGATTCTGCTTCCACCATTGGGTGGTATCTGATCCCACCATTGGGTGGTACCTGATTCTGAGGGATAAAAACAAGGGTCTGTGGAAGGCGAGGGGCTTTTGGCTGGAACTGATGCTGAGGCTTTGGGCTTCAGTCATGTCCTCCGAATAAAGCTGAATTTTCACAAGCCTGACTGTCTGCTAGCCTTTTACCCGCCGCTTCACCTCAGGACCACCAGCTGAACAGGGTGGCAGATGCGTGCTCCGAGCTGGAGGGGAAAGACCTCATCCTCCATCCCTCCATCAGTCAACCTCTTCAGGGGCTAACTTGCAAAACCCCTTATCCTATAGCTTTTTTCTTAGCAAAGCAGAAAATGAGCAGTTTCTAGCCCCAGTGCAGCTGAGACTGTTGTGAATGATGCATGCTGAGGAAACTTGGACATACTTACAACTGGCTATTTGCATATGTCTTTGTGCCAAAAAGCGAGAGACTCGAATTTTCTTCAAAGGGGCCAACTTTGTCTGAATTCAGCTTGTCTCTCACATGCAATGGCCGGAGCTGGGAGAGTTTGGGAGCCAGGATGAGCAGTGAACATTTAACCTGCTGAGTTCAGAGCAGTGGTCAGATGTTTCCATTGATTTGTCCTGTCTTTCTAATAGAATAACCATGGCATTTAGAGACAAGAGGACTTCACAGTATATTAACTTTGAGGAGGGCATGCTGGGACACATTTCACAGCCTTCTTTAAAACAATCAATTCCCTGTGGTCCCAAATTCTACACAAAGGCCCTGGCTTTTCCTAGCGACCCAGCCATTTGTTCAATTGTTTTTCCTGCAGGAGGGGATAGCATTCCTTTATGATCCCCAGTTTTAGATCAACTTACCACCCGAAGCATGATATTCAATCACCCTTATTGTGTTACTCTGCATAGCTACAAATGTTGCTAATGGCTGGGCTGATCTAGTCCTTAAAACCTAGTGACTTTTATCTTAGGGTGGGTGCTGTCAGGCCTTATTGTGCAGAACCCTAGTAACAGGAGCCTGTGTAGGATGGGGGAATCCCAAGGACTTTGGGGGTGCACTGCCAGCACCGTATCTTCAACTCCAGCGCATGCCTGACTTTCCTTCTGAGTGCTGATTTTAATCTCCGGAGTGCAGTGTCTGTGCCTGGATAGTTCTAGGAATTGTACTTGGCTTTTCTCCTTCTGTCCTTCAAGTAGAGCTGTTTCTGGGTTTCCTTCTTTTTGCCTTCTAAATGTTTCTATCCTCATTCTCAGCCTTACACCAGAGGAGAACTGACATGCTTCATCTCTAACAGTAGAAAAGTGGGAAGATTTTTTTCTTCCTTCACAACTCAACAGAGCCCTTTCCCCATTCAGGCAGAGGCCTACCGACTCTTCACTGCTTACAGCAGTGGTAGCATTTTCTAGATACACCTTCAAGTTACATAGTTTTATTATCTTTTTGTTTTGTTTTGTTTTGTTTTGGTTTTGGGCCACACCCGGCAGTGCTCAGGGGTCTGTCTGCTCAGAAATAGCTCCTGGCAGGCACGGGGGACCATTTGGGACACCGGGATTCGAACCAACCACCTTAGGTCCTAGATCGGCTGCTTGCAAGGCAAACGCCTCTGTGCTATCTCTCCGGGCCCATAGTTTTATTATCTTATGCTCAGAGCTGCTTGGTGCATATGTACTAAATGCTAGAGCATATAAAAAAAAATGAATGTGAATAAGAATATCTTTTATTTACTTATTAACTTTTTACATTAAAAATTTTATATTTAAGGCATAATGATTTGCATAGTATTCATTATGAGTTTCATGCATACCATGTTCTAGTCCTAAATCCATCACCGTTGTTCCCTCCCACTACTTGAAGGATATGTTTTTAAATTTGGATCTCATGTTTACATTATTGTTTGCTCTGCTAAGAGAGTATTTAAAATTTTTATTTTGGTTTTTGTGCCATACTTAGGGGGGCTATGCGCTCAGAAATCACTCCTAGCTTTGGGGACCATATGGGATGCTGGGGGATCAAACCACGGTCCATCCTAGGCTAGTGCAGGCAAGGCAGATGCCTTCCCGCTTGTGCCACTGCTCTGGCCCCTAAAATAATTTTTTTAAAAGCAGGATTAAGAGAATAAAGCTACATACAGTGATTCTTAGGGCCTAATCCTGACTCTGAGTTCAGAGATCATTTCTGGTAGAGCCTCATATAAGGGTATCATATATGGTACAGAGATTAAGATCAAGTCTGCCACCTACAAAGCAAGTGCACTACCCATTGTACTATCTTTCCAGCCCCCGAAAAGCATCTTTCCAGTTTGGTTATTAGATTTTTCTACTGTCCTTAACCAGTATTTAATGCTTTAGTCTCCACAAGGCCCTGTTTCTTGTCAATGATGATATAAAGCTGCATTTTATATCATTTGAACTGTCTGTCTAGCTTCTGCTCACACAGTTTCAATTGTGGGTATCACTGGAGAATCCATAGATTAGGGAGTCAGAGTGTCAGTCCTGCTCCTTTCTTAGACCTGTGTGATTCCACATAGTTTCTATGCTGCGGCACAGTGGTTGAAAAACGCTGATCTCATAAGGGACTGGAGAATAGCACAATGAGTAGGGCAGATGCCTTTACATGCAGCTGAGCCCCGTTCATTCTCCAGCACCCCATATGGTTCCTTGAGTAACTTCTGAGCACTGCTGGGGGTGGGCCCCCCCCCCCCAAAAAAAAAACAAAAGAAAAAAAAAAGGTCATTTGGAAAAGAAGATATGTTTTGAGGCCAAGTTGTTAGACAGTACAGCAGGTAGGCCTTTTGCCTTACATAAGGCTGACCCAGCTTCAATCCCTGGTACAATTATAGTCCTCTGAATTCTGCCAATGGTAGTAATATTTGGCCTAGATCTGGAGTTATCACCAGGAACTTTCAGAATGAAGCACTGACTCAAGGAATATTGCGGAGGTGGGGAATATTCCAAAATTGGGGATAGGCAGGCTGTGTGGGTTTAGGAGGGGAGAAGGGCATGTCAGGCTAACTTAAAGGCTTATATCCTGGGAGACCATGTCCTGGGTGATGTCTCAGATCACATTTGTGGAAGAATTTTAGGAAAGATTTCCCAGTATCATTGGAGAAAACACACACACAATTTTCTTCTTTCTCCTGATTAATAGAGTCAGAGTTGGATTCTGTAGGTTTCAAGTAAGGTTAAGTACTTCAGAGCTTTAATTTCTGAAAACACCATTTTAACTGGACTCCATCAAAAGTTAAAACTCAAACTTTTCTTTCTTTTTTTTTTCGGTTTTGGTTGTTTTTTTTGTTTGTTTGTTTGTTTGTTTTTGGTTTTTGGGTCACACCAGGCAGCACTCAGGAGTTATTCCTGTCTCTATGTTCAGAAATCGCCCCTGGCAGGCACAGCGACCGAACGGGATGCTGGGATTCAAACCACCTTCCTTCTGAAAGCAAGGCAAGCGCCCTACCTCCATGCTATCTCTCCAGCCCCTTTTTCTTTTTTTATTGTAATAATTTTTATTTTGAACAAAGTGGATTACATATCTTTCACAGTAATATTTTAGGTACATATTAACATTGAATCAGGGGAATTCCCATCACCAAAGTTGTCCTCCCTCCACCCCCATTCCCAGCTTGCATCCCATATCCCCCTCCTTAACCCCCCGGGCTGCTAGTATAAGTGGTCCCCTCTGTGTCTAGCTTACTACTTAGTGATCATACAACTGTTTGGTCTTGGTACCCTCCATTATTTCCCCCTCAATTTGAGAGGTGGAACTAGATGTAAAAACCCAAACTTTAACAGCAAATGTCTAGAGGTTGAAGTTCAAATGCTGTAGGGAAGTTGCCTAGGTAATAGGTCCCCTTTGCTCACAGGGATGTGGGTAGGATGGGAGGTTGGTATGACTCATTCATGAAGCCATTCTTGGCTGGAATTGGAGGTGGGCCTCTATACTCAGAATCAGTGCCCGGTTATCCTGGGGCACTGGAAGTGACTCATACCTCCATCCTCTGACAGCTCAATGGTGTAGGCATGAGAAATTCATTTTGAATGAATTAGTTGGCATTCTAATCCAGGAAGTTCTCTCCCTGGTGTGTATTTCTTGTGACTAAATAACACATCAGGAAGCCAGAGAGATAGTACAGCAGGTAGGGCGCTTGCCTTGCACATAACCAACTCTAGTTTGAATCACATAGTGCCTCCTGAGCACAGAGCCTGATATAAGCCTTAGGCACTGCCAGGTATGACACCCCAAACCAGAAATAAAAATATTGATAGATTATATATGGGATCAAAGTGCCTTTCTAGAAATAATTTTTTTTAATGAGATATGAAGTACTCTCAGTAGTTTTCTTAAAGCACATCTACACCCTTTACCCACTTCTAGTCGGATTTATCTACACCTTACCTGGGGGTCAACACCAGGAATCTGGGGCAGCTTCTGACAAGGGTCACAGGGAGTAATCACTTGAGGTCAGGGGTAGAAGGGCTGCATGAAGTCCCCCACAAGGGTAGCCATCTGTAACAGAGGCTTGGGACATGGCAGGCCCCTGGATTTGAACCCCAGCTCTGCCACTTCTCAGGGAGTTTTTTTATAGCTCTGTGGCATACATTGGAAAAAGGGAAGTGAAGCACACAATCTTCTAGAACAGCTCTGAGGCTCTGTGTATAGGGCAGACTGGATGTTGTGGGCAAGGAGATAGGTTGTTGAAAAATGTAGACTGTCTTCCCTGCTTTGTTTGGATGCCAGTAGACATGAGAGCATTTAGGGGAGATGCCATGTTTTTGTTTGTTTTTGTAGAGGCATAAGTTATTCTCAGGGGCTCTAGGGAGATATGTATCTGTCATGCTTGTGTCTGCTTAGGGGTCAGATCAAAACCTTTGTCTTTGCCTCATTCATGCACACTGTGCCAAAGGCAAATGAATTTTGGAGACAGAAGGCGCCTTGTTGACCAGCAACCCCAGACAGTGGTTGACAGGGCGTCTGACACCAGTTTCTGAGCGCCACCCCAGAAAAGGACACTCACAGTTACTGCTTAGATGCAATGGATGCTAAAATTGTGTATTATTGCTATAATATATTTTAATATATATTTTAAAAACTATAGCTCTACATCCTGCCCCAGGTGTCCCTCACTTTCCTCACCACACCCTGAATAAGCCCTTACCAAAGATTGAGTTTTACTCCCTTGTGCCAAAAAAGAGCAAATAGAGAAATAGAGAAATTAGAATTTTTTAAAGTAATAGTAATTTTTTAAAATAATAATTTCTGTGTATCCCTTAGCTCTGTGCTAACTCCTATTTACTTTGTATTGAGAGAAAAATTGCAGCTAGTTTATTTTACTGGCACCTGCTCTGCTGATTAAAACTAACCTGTTGATGATTTTATTACTGGAGTACAGATCCATGTCAGCATGATACGTGCAATGAATACTTTGAGGGAGGTCTGTCTTTGGTACTTAAATGTAATAATGCTTGTACTGAGGATCATTTATTGTGAACTTTAAGAGCTTGGACACTACACATTTTGTTTGTTTGTTTTGTTTCACTTTTGGGCCACTCCCGGCTGTGCTCTGGGATTACTCCTGGCTCTTCACTCAGAAATTGCTCCTGGCAGGCTCGGACGACCATATGCGATGCTGGGGATTGAATCCAGGTTCGTTCAGGGTCATCCACATACAAGGCAAATGCACTATCGCTGTACTGTCGCTCCAGTCCCGAAACTACACGATTTTGTTTTTTGTTTTGTTTTAGGGTTACATTTGGTGGTACTCAGAAAACCATGAGGTATTGGGGCTCAAGCCTGGATCTCCCACATACAAAGCTCATGCTTGGCCTTTTGAATTGTCTCTCAGATTCTAGGAAGCACCGATAATGAAACTCTTGTTTTGTCTACCTTCCTTGGGCAGGTTCTCAAATCTCTGTAGCCTCAAATTTGCCTTTGAAGGAGGGCACTTATTCCATCAGTTAAAGAACTGATAACTATATGGTGAGCTCCTGTGTGTGAGAAGCAGACACAGAGGCAGGAACACCCTCTGTAAATATTTGCCTTGCTTCTGCATTGCTAGAGCAGGGGGAGGAGGGAAAAGGGGGAGTTTCGACAGGATGGAGATTTTCCTGAATATTTCAGTTAGAACCACTACAAGATCTAGCAATTCTACTGTCAAAGAGCACAAAAACACAAATCTGAGAGGATAGACTGTGTTCGGTGTGGCACTAGTTTCAATTGCCAGGATTTGGAAAATATCCAAGTACCCACCAGCACTTGAGTGGGCAGGAAGTTCTAGTGAATATATGCTCCGTGGAATACAGTCAGCTATAAGAAAAGGTGAAATTTTGCCTCACTCTAGCATGGATGGAACCGAAGAGGGTCATGTTACGTGAAATAAATTGAGAAGGAGAAAGAGTAAAAAAAGGTGTTTTCACTTATTTATGGGATAGAGAGAAGCTACTCTAGATAAAGCCCATGGATGGAGATGAACCCACCTCCTTCTTGCAGAACTGAGGAGAGCTTGGTGGTGGGTCTGGATGGTGACACTCTTCGAAGAGGTTTGACTTTGTCAATACTTTCACAGATTTGTAAACCAGCATGACCTTAATTATGAAAAATCCCTCCTTTCCTTTGGCTCTGTGCATCTTGGCTCAATGACTGGGGTCATTTACATGCCAGATTGTGGAGCTCACATTCAATTGTGGGGTCTCTGGGCATCACACACACAGGTAGCAGTTCCCCATGTATACCAACACAGTGCTCTGTGGCTGTCTCATGCTCTGCTAGTGATGGTCTTCAGGCTGTGTGGCTCTCATGTTGACTTGCTTGGCAGCTCATCCTTTGACTCCTGTGCTCACATATTTTGGTGAGTTTAATTTAGTGCTTTACTGGGTCATTCAGTAATTTAGTGGAGTCACCTGCCAGGGAGCAAACGCTCATGCACTTGACCACTGTGCTTACCAGGTGATTCATGCTTGGACATGCTCTTGTCCTGCTTGCTGGGGGCCAGTGGTTCCTGAGAATTCAGAAACCCAAGTGATCTGGTCTGGGGCTCCTGTAAACGGAGACAGGACACATCAACTAGGACATTAGAGTGATGGAGTGAAGAGAGTGTGATTCTTGGAGTCAGGAGCTTTGGGGGTGGAATGGGGAGTAGGAAAGCATCAAAATCTGCTTGGCCTGAGTGTGGTTCTTAAGTCTTTTTAAAGTCTTAAGTCTTTGCTTCACTATCCATCCTTTCATTAGAAAGGATGGATTAGGCTAATTGTGGTAAAGCTTTTAAGGAAATTAAGAGCATTGAGGAGGATAAACAATCTGATCTTGTTACACTTGAGAAGTTAGTTCCATTTTAAAGTCTGTTTCCTTAACTTTCCAAATATATTTGGGTAGAATACATTTGAGGATTGGGGCTCAAGGGGAGCTTTAATTGGTGAAAGAAGAATTCACTTAAAATGCTGTAAGGGAAGGTTGCACTGTGAAGGGGGTGTCCTGTTTATGACTGAAACCCAACTATAGGGCCCGGAGAGATAGCACAGCGGCGTTTGCCTTGCAAGCAGCCCATCCAGAACCTAAGGTGATTGGTTCGAATCCCGGTGTCCCATATGGTCCCCCGTGCCTGCCAGGATCTATTTCTGAGCAGACAGCCAGGAGTAACCCCTGAGCACCGCCGGGTGTGGTCCAAAAACCAAAAACCAAAAACCAAAAAAAAAAAAAAAAAGAAACCCAACTATAATCATGCTTGTTATTATGGTGCTTAATAAAGATTTTATTAAAAAAATGCTGTGTGAGTGAGAGAAATAGAATGCCTGTCTCCAAGACAGGGGGTGGGGGAGGTGGGAGATGGGGGGCATTGGTGGTGGGAATGTTGCACTGGTGACGTGAGGATTCTTTTACATAACTGAAACTCAGTTAGAAACATGTTTGTAATCATGGGGCTTAAATAAAGATATTAATTTAAAAATAAAATACTGTGGACTGAAAAAATAAAAGGTTGAAGAAGGTTTGAAAGTAACACTGGTGGGGCCGGGCGGTGGTGCTAGAGGTAAGGTGCCTGCCTTGCCTGAGCTAGCCTTGGATGGACCGCGGTTCGATCCCCTGGCATCCCATATGGTCCCCCAAGCCAGGAGCGACTTCTGAGCGCATAGCCAGGAGTAACCCCTGAGCATCACCGGGTGTGGCCCAAAAACAAAAAACAAAAACAAAAAAAAAGTAACACTGGTGGAGGATGCAGTTTTCAAACACTATGTATGAAACCCTATCATTAATAGCATGATAAATCATGGTACCAATTTGTTTTTGAGGCCACACCCGTTTGATGCTCAGGGGTTACTCCTGGCTAAGTGCTCAGAAATTGCCCCTGGCTTGGGGAGACCATATGGGACACTGGGGGATCGAACCTCGGTTCTTCCTTGGCTAGTGCTTGCAAGGCAGACACCTTACTTCTAGCGCCACCTCACTGGCCCTGTACCAATTTTTTTAAATGAAAAGAAAATCAGAAAAGGAAAGTAGTGATGAAATCATTGTTGAAGAAATACAGGGCACAACTCCAATTATGTGACTGTCTATAGAATCGTCTAATCTGTGGGCCTCTGGCACATGTTTCAGCATTGACTTTGGAAACTGAGGTCTAGGAGTGTCTTGTCTCAGGCATCCAGACAATGTCTTTCAAAGAATATCTAGTGCCATTCGAGAAACACAGTCTTTTAGGAACTGTGAGTTCTAGGAACTGACTCAGAACCAACAGGTCATATGTTTGATAACTAGGTGTTGATCTAGTTAGAATACTTCACCCCCTAACACAAAACAATGTATTTTTCAGAGGTTGATGGTGATTTTTATTTTAAAATAGGAAATTCCTATTTCACTATGTGCTTTGTTTTGACAGTGAGTGTATGAATTTGCTATCCATGCACATTTAATGGCATCATTACTTTGACACCAGGTTCTGTTTGGGAGACTGCAGAGGAGATGCCTCTGGCCTGGTAGAAATGAGAGATGGTGGGATTCATCCTGACTCTGCAGTTCTAGGAGAATTACCATATTGGAACCTTGAGAAATTGACCCAATCCCATGAAATAGTCTCTTCCCAGTTGTCAGGTGCACTGGTGAGGCTTAGGTCAGGATGGACACAAAGCACTTGGAATGGTGCGTATGACACATCTATCAGCTAGGATGTGGACTAGGGGACTAGGACGGAAGAGAAAAACTGCATTACTGGGCCCCAGTCAATAGGCTATTGTGAAATTCCAGGTCATTGAATAGATTATATTCTCTTTGATAAAAATTAATTAAAGTCTGGGGCCGGCAAGGTGGCGCTAGAGGTAAGGTGTCTGCCCTGCAAGCGCTAGCCAAGGAAAGGACCACAGTTCGATCCCCTGGCATCCCATATGGTCCCCCCAAGCCAGGGGCAATTTCTGAGCGCGTAACCAGGAGTAACCCCTGAGCATCAAACGTGTGTGGCCTGAAAAAACAAAAACAAAAACAAAATTAAAGTCTGGGTCTGAGCGATAGTACAGAAATAAGCCCTGAACACCACTGGGTGAGGCCCCCCCAAATTAAAGTCTGTATTATTTAATTGATACATAACTTTGGGGGGGATTTGCTTGTTTCAGGACCATACCTGGCAATGCTCAGAGTTTTCTCCTGGCTCTGTGCTCAAGAATAACTGCTGTTAGTGCATACCCCTAAGCATATGTGGTGCCAGGGATCTAACTGGGGTCAACAAAGGCTACGCAGGCTCCTTAAGCACTGGAGTAGTTCTGTGGCTTCAGAAATCTGTTTTTATTGATAAGCATCACATTTAGGGGCTGGAGTAATAACACAGGGGGTGTGGTGTTTGCCTTGCACATGGCTGACCCAGGTTCCATCCCAGCATCCCATATGGTCCCTTGAGCATTGCAAGTTACGACTTCCGACTTCTGAGTGCAGAGCCACTCAGAGCACTGTGGGTGTGCCCCACTCAAACAAAACAAAACAAAACTAAACTAAACAAACATCACATTTAGGGTCTAGGGAGATAGCTCAGTGGCCAGGGGCACATTCTTTACCTAAGGTGTGCCCTAAGTTTGATCTCCAGCACTGAGTGTGATTTTGAAGGACCCTGAGCAGTATCAGGGTTCCTGGCGGTCCCCAATTCCACTGGCCTGAGTGGTACCACATCACCTGAACTGTCAGATCAGGTTGGCTAAGTATTGATGGGAGGAGCCTCTGGGCCCCCCTAGAACGGCTTGAAAACACTCCCTGAATCACACAGTAACCAGTTTATTACCTATTATATGACTAGACCAATAATTAGACTTGGAATCAAACTATTTTATTAACTAACACAATATGTTGCTTCTGATAAAGTGTCTTATGATATTGAAAAATTCCTATTAACCTATATTGAATAATGCTGAGATTTTAAAGTATCAACATTTGCAAAACCTCCCAAAAATATCAGTACAGCACTGCATTTCTCTTATGCCTGGAATTCTAAAATGGGTAACAGTGTTTACTGACCACTTTGCTATTAAATCTTCATGCCTTGGTGGAAGGCTCCAGATACTTTTACTATTTTCATCATAGTTTTTGCACATATATTTGCACTGTTGGCAAATATAAGTGAACCTCACTAAAAATTGTACTGTATAGCTATAAGTTTAGGTTGTAGTAATCTTACTGCTATTTAACGTTATTCATTAATAGATATTTTCAGATCATCAGTGTTGGGTCCCGTTTACTCCTTTGTTGATTGTTTGAATATCCGCAAAGAGCTCCCAGAATGAGAAATTGATTCCCATTCTCTTGTCCCTTTTTTGGGGGAGATCTTGGTAATATTTATCCACAGCAAATAATCCACACAGACAGGAGTGTTAAGGGGTAAAAGGTTGGGGGAAGACAGTCCTTTGTCAGCCTGTTGCTAGCTCCAAAACACACCTAGAGCCAGCCAGCCAACTCTGGCAAAAGACCCCCAACACCACTCTTCCAAACTATTTATTCTGCTCTCAACAGCGCCCCCACCTGGAAGATCAAGGTGGGACAACAGGTAAAGAATAATCTTATGGAAATATTTTCATATACAACAATCAGTACATATTTTTTATGGTTTGCCACAGTTAGCCCCACTTTCTTCAGATTTTTTTTATTAGATGGGTTTACAATCTAAAAGAGAGAATATAAAAAGTATGTAATGAATGGGCTAGAGTGGTAGCACAGTGGTAGAACATTTGCCTTGCACGTGGCTGACCCAGGACAAATGTGGGTTCGATCCCTGACTGAGGGCCACCGGGTGTGACCCTGGAAAAATGTTTATACACATACACCTGAAAGATTGTTCCATCCTTTCCCCTACTTCTATATCTTGCTTTGTGCTTTAAGAAGATATATTATTTTTGTTAGTTTGTTTTTCTGGGGGGTGGAGAGTGTTGTGTAACATCTGGCCCTGTTCAGGGGATACTACCGGGATTTATGTTTAAGGCGCCCTGTGGAACTAAGGTCAAATGCCTAAAGGCAGGTGCCTTAATTCTCATACTATCTCTCTTTCTCTAAGAGTTTATATTTTAAGGAGCATCACATGTTTTTTTTTTTCGTTTTTTTTTAACTTTATTTATTTATTGATTAATTGGTGTTTGGCCACACCCATTGGTGCTCAAGGGTTACTCCTGCTTCTGCACTCAGAAATCACCCCTGGCAGGCTGGGGAACCATATGGGTGCTGGGAATCAAACCTGGTCCCTCCCAGGTCAGCTGCATGCAAGACAAACACCCTACCGCTGTGCTATCTCTTGGCCCAGCATCATATGTTTTTCTATTTTATTTAAATCCTCAATAACTTGATGTAAATTTTGGTGTTTTTTTTTTTCTTTTTTGGTTTGTTTATTTATTTTGTTGTCAGGGATCAATCAGGGCCTCAGACATGCCAAGACTTTAAGGATAGGTTAATTGGGGCTGGAGTGATAGCACAGTGTTTTGCCTTGCACTCAGCCAACCCAGGACAGACTCTGATTTGATTCCCAGCATCCCATATGGTAGCATCCCATATGGTATCCCAAGCCAACAAGGAGCGATTTCTGAGCACAGAGCCAGGAGTAGCCCCTGAGCATTGTTGGGTGTAACCCAAAGAAAAAAAATTGAAAAAAAAAAAAGAATAGGTTAATTGCTTTTTAAGACAATTATGGGCTGGATTTCCCTGGCTAGGGAAGAATTTTATAGGCCTGAGCAAAGAGGAAAACCTTAAGAACTTGAATGCATCAAATGTAAGATTAACATAAAGACCGTTAATTTTTGCAGACTTTTTGTGGAGTACAAATGCTAAAGTTGGAGCACTATTTTTAAAATGTGATGCAAGAGTTAGAAACTATTTAGAATACAAGAAAAGATGTTCACAGTGTCCAAACCACAGAGATTTAAAGCCAAACACAACAGGATTATTTTTTTGCAGACCTTGAGAATTTTGCATAAAAATTCCCCAAAGAGATCGCTTGATCTCTTTCAATAGAATATGAGTAGAACTACAAGTAGTTCTAATCATCACAAAGAATTTGAAGAGAAAAATAATGATAAATTTAATGCTAAAAGGCATAAAATTGCATCTGATTGGGAAGATGAATTTCTTTTGTCTATTCTTTCCTGTTTTGCTGACTTTAATTCTCCATACTGGTGTTTTTTTTTTTTCATCAATATAAACACAAATTGGGGGCAATATATTTTAAAAATGTAAAGCAAAAGTCTTAGGCACTCATTTATTAGGACCTAATATTACTCCCCCACATTTCTTTGATATTATTTTGAAAGAACACCAAAAATTTTAGCCATCTTTGTACAGAGATCATAGGTTTGTCCTCTTAGATGCCTTCCCACAAGTTAATATGATTAAAGTTTTTTTTATCAAAAAGTATTTTTTAATGATGTGATTCCTTAAAAACATAGAAGTGATCTGGAATGCCATTGAAAATCTGTATAAATAAAATTAAAATGAAAGTTTTCCTCTTTTAAGAACTTGGTTTCACCAATTATCAGAGAACCTTATTTACTCCTGACACAGTTTACAATAATAAATGGAATGTAGCCTGCTTTATATTTGTCTTTACTTTTTATATCAACTAACCAAAACATAAGATAATTAAAAAAATAAGTGTTGCCCTCCTGAGTATAAGAGACTTTAAAAATCTCTCGGGGGTTTTATCTTCCAGAAATAAACAGGACTGGACTTGAGATTCAGCTGCAAGGCTGTTTTGTCTTGCTGGGGTAAATGTCTCCCCGGGGCTAAAGTTCCTTTCCTCCCCCTTGTTTTCCCTAGAGAGAAAGAGCTGCACAGTCTTTCTTGCCCCAAGATGGAAAACAGCACCACAACCATTTCTCGGGAGGAATTGGAAGAGCTGCAGGAAGCGTTCAATAAAATAGGTAAGTCAGGAAAGCCTGAAATCCAATGTCATTGTGTGTGTGTGTGACTTTCAGGAACGGAATAATAGCCTTTATTTCCCTTTACCATCCATTTGATCACAGATTTACAATCCTGCCCTTCCCCAAGAAGAGCTTTCACTGAATTCTTTGTTTCTGAGCAAAAACCAAGACTATCTTGGATTTCTTGGAGAACTGGACTTTGAATTACTTTGATCATTTCTTTGTAGAGTTGTTCCAAGTTAATGAATGACAGTGTAACTGAATCTGCTTCACATGATATCCTCATTATGGAGGGAAAAAAGAGAAACACTTCCTGGTACCTGCTGAACTCTGGCCTTCATGCATTTGTCACCAGCAATGGCACACTCTGACTCAGTGTAGAATATCTCTTTCTTGGTCTTGTTTGCTAAAGGCCCTATGTCTTCCTTTCTGTCTCCTTTGCACATACTTTTTAAAAATCTCCGTGTGGCTTTGAAAGGCCAGATACCACCTTTTCCTCTCATTCCTAAAAGTCATTTAGTACTGTCTGTGTTTCTGTGACATTATCAGGTTGGCACCCTTGTGGTTTATCTTCCCCAAATATTTCTTCCTTCTCTGTCACCTTGGATCCTTCTGCATTTTGCTCAGGGGAAACCTGTGTAAACAGAATATCTAAGTCCTCCCTTTTAATCTCTTCTCATCTCATCTTCTGCCTCTATCTAGACTGTTCCTGAACTTTGTGAGTAAGGACTGAATTCAGTGCAGGCAAGTGAATGGGGAGCTTGGGATCCCAAACATGATGACTGGGACCACTGGGGCTCAGACAACCCAGCACCTTTCTGCAGGGACTCCATCTGGGTGCTGTAGCGCTCTCCCTCTCTGAAAACAAGCATATGGAGGACCAGATCGTTGGATTCCTGCCTCCATCTAGATTTGTCATGAACCCTGTGAATAGTGGCTGAATTTGATATAGGTGAAATGCAATGCAGATGGTATTTTAGACAGTAATAGAAAGGATAAAGACTTACACTTTAAAAATAAAACTCTCCCCCAAATAATAAACAATTATAATATGCCAGGAATCTAACTCAGGGATCAAAGGTATGTGCCTTATATGTTCAAGAACCCAAGTTTGATCCCTATCACTGAATCCCACCCTTGGGTGTATCTCCAGTGACTCCTGTCATCCCCTATGCCTTGTGAGCACTGCTCGGAAGGCCTCAGAAATAAATATGAGGGGGGCCGGAAAATAGCACAGTGATAGGGCATTTACTTTGCACTCGGCCAACCCAGGACAGACTCTGGTTCGATTCCTAGCATCCCATATGGTCCCCTGAACCTGCCAGGAACGATTTCTGAATGCAGAGCCAGGAGTAACCCCTGAACACTGCTGGGTGTGACCTAAAACCTCCCCCTCAAGTAAATAAATATGATGATGATTGAATTAAAAAGTCAGGGTCACAGGAAACACGCTTTGAATCATTGCTTTGAATTCAAGTGAATTTAATAAATTACAGCCCTTTATTTCTCCCTGCACTACCATGCACAGATCAATGGAAAACAGGATACAGTAGAATCCAATGTACATGGGAGCTGAATTAGCTGGACAGAAAATGTTCCATAAATTTATTTTTTATGTGAGACCCTGGGTTCAATTACAGCACTGAAATAAAAAATAAGATAGCTAAACTTTTAAAAAATGTTTATGAGGTTTTATTTTTTTTGGGGGGGGTCACACCCGGCAGTGCTCAGGGGTTACTCCTGGCTCCACGCTCAGAAATCACTCCTGGCAGGCACGGGGGACTATATGGGATGCTGGGATTTGAACCAATGACCTTCTGCATGAAAGGCAAACGCCTTACCTCCATGCTATCTCTTCGGCTCCGTTTATGTGCTTTTTTTTTTTTTTTTAGGGGGAGCACACTCAACAGTATTTGGGGGAACCAGTGTATTGGCGGGGACTAAGCCCAGGAGTACTGCATGCAATGCCTGCGCTCAGCCCTTTGAACCATTTACCTGGTGGCCCTTAAATAATGAATGTTTTCATCTTGTTCTTCTATTTCTTTGGAGGACAGTATTATTTGTTACTGGAGCAGAGCATGCATGGAGTACTATTTCCAAAACAAATTGTTAGCATATCTTATGGGGCATTGTACACAGTGCCTAGAGTCTTTTCAAGACAAAAATTGGGCAGCTATTACAATGTTCTGCTCATTCCATCATGGAAATGGAGGCAGCAGTTAAAATGCATCACCTAGGTTATTTTTTCTGTTATTTTCAAGCTATAGTTTGGTAGTTTGAATAAAAGTGCTATATAGGTTTTAGGAAAATGAACGAATCAGTCATTTATTTTATTTCACATGTCAGTGTTAATCTTTATGACTCATGGACATGTAATTTTGCATATTCATTTAATGATATTTTGAATAAATAATTCATGATGGAGCAAAACAAGATTTCTTTGCTGTGTGCAGGAAATGCTAAATGCAGGAAATGCTAACCCAGCAGAAACTGTATTTGCTTACTTTTTTTTTTTTTTTTTTTTTTTTGTGGTTTTTGGGTCACACCCGGCAGTGCTCAGGGGTTATTCCTGGCTCCAGGCTCAGAAATTGCTCCTGGCAGGCACGGGGGACCATATGGGGCGCCGGGATTCGAACCGATGACCTCCTGCATGAAAGGCAAACGCCTTACCTTCATGCTATCTCTCCGGCCCCCTGTATTTGCTTACTTTAGTCACCAGATATATTGCATCTTGGGTTCTCAGAGACCTTTCTGGTAGTTGGCACCAAAAAGCTTTTCTCAGTAACAGAGAGATCTGCTTATCTAATTTTACTAGATGGGATATTTTTGGATCTCTTGGGGACACCTGAGGGATTTGAATAGTTTGTGTTGCCTTTTTTTTTCTTTTCAAAATTACAACAAAATATTCATAGAAATATTCAACAAAATATTCATAGAAAAGAATTCATAGAAATTCTACCATATTTAAATATCCTGTTCAGTGGCATTAAGTCTCTTTGCCCCATTATGTAGCAATCGCACCTTTGAGAACTGTGCTCCCATTAGACAACCACCTTCTTCCCATTGTCCTTCCACCCTTTCACTACTATTGTCTCTTCAGTCTGTGAGTGTGGCTACTCTGCATTTCATCTTTGTGGCCTCAAGGGACTGACATATTTCAGTCAGGGTCTGTCCAAATCACAGCACACACACTTTTTTAACCTTAAAGACTAAGCACCATGTCTGCTTGCTTATCCACTCATGCATCCATGGATCTCAGAGTGTTATCACCTTTAGGCTATGGTGCAGTTAGTTGCTGCTATGGACAAGGGTGCACCAATGCCTGTTTCAGTCTCTACTCTTAGTTCTTGTGGGGTGTGACCAGAACAGAATGGCTGAATTACAGGGTAATGATTTTTGTCTATTATTGGGAAGCCAGTCCTGGCTTTGCTCAAGGAAGCCATGCAGTGTTGTCGATCAAACCCAGGGCTTTGCATGGTCAAAGCACAGATTCACCCACATGAGCCATATGTCTGGCCTCTGTGTATATGGAATGACCTTTGCAAGTGGTCAGAGGACCATATATGTTTCTGGGGATTGAACTGAAGTGGATTTTACATAGACACATATTATTTCTCTAGCCCTGATGATTTACTTTCTGACATGCCACTATACTGTGCCCTTCTTCTCTCTCTCTCTCCCTCCCTCCCTCCCTCCTTCCTTCCCTCCCTCCTTTCCTTCCTTCTTTCCTTCCTTCCTTCCTCCCTCCCTTCTTCCTTCCTTCCTTCCCTTCTTCCTTCCCTCTTTCCTTTCTTCCTTCCTCTCTCCTTTCTTCCCTCCTTCCTTCCTCCTTCCCTCCTTCCTTCCTTTCTTCCTTTACTCCCTTCTTCCTTCTTCCCTTCCTTTCCTCCTTCCTTCCTTTTCTCCCTTCTTCCTTTCCTCCCATCTCCTTCCTTCCTTTCCTCCCACCTCCTTCCTTTCCTTCCTCTCTTGTTCCTTCTTCCCTTTCCTCCCTCCTTCCTTCTTCTCTTCTTCCCTCCCTCCCTCCCTCCCTCCCTCCTTCCCTCCCTCCCTTCCTTCCTTCCTTCCTTCCTTCCTTCCTTCCTTCCTTCCTTCCTTCCTTCCTTCCTTCTTTCCTTTCTCTCTCTCTTTCTCTCTCTTTCTTTCTCTCTCTCCCTTCCTTCCTTCCTTCCTTCCTTTCTCTCTTTCTTTCTTTCTCTTTCTTTCTTTCTCTCTCTCCCTCCCTCCCTTCCTTCCTTCCTTCCTTCCTTCCTTCCTTCCTTCCTTCCTTCCTTCCTTCCTTCCTTCCTTCCTTCCTTCCTTCCTTCCTTCCTTCCTTTCTTCCTTCCTTCTTTTCTTCCTTCCTTCCTCCCTGTCTAACACTTGCTACTCTTTTTTCTTTTCCTCCTTCTATCCTTCTATCAACTGCACCCAGCAGAATTCAGAAGCCATTCCTGGTTCTTGCTCAGAGGCTACATGTGGTGGTTCATGAGTAACCAAAAGTAACGCTGATATTCAAATTATTATCACAGCTGTAGCCACATACAAGGCAAGTGCCTTAAATTTTATACCATCTCTTCCGACCCTCATTCATTCTTCAATAACAGCTGTCCTTAAAATTCTTTGTTTTCTTGTATTTGGGCCACACCCAGAAGTACTCAGGGTCTCTGCATTCAGGAATCACTTCTGATACTGTGAGGGAACAAATGGGATGCTGGGGATTGAACCTGGGTAAACTGTGTATAAGAGAAGTGCCCTACCCATTATACTATTGTTCAGAATTTGAACCACCATTCTTCTGCATGAAAGGCAAGCGCCTTACCACCATGCTATCTCTCCGGCCCCAAGGACTTGATTATTTTTTTGCACTGTACCCAGACCACAGAGTAGAAAGGTGTGATACTCAGAGCAAAAGAAATAGCTTTGTCCCAGAGCTCTCTGAACTGTTCTTGTTAGTTTAGTATCTTGTTCCCAAAGCATCTCTGGGGGGTCACTGGAGCCCCAGGGGGGGTTAGTGGCCTGGGGTGCATGGGGGAGGGGTGCTTCGGTTTGTTCACTTACAGTAAGGGCCCCAGAGAGATTTTCCCTGAAAAGGCCATGATAAGCCAGATTAGTTTTGGAAATTCTTATTTAACATAAAGATTAATAGTTAAGTAACTTTTCATCGATCGTTTTCTAAATCTACCCCACGGATGGGTGAGAAGTCTTGGTTCACAAATTACTAGCAGCAGTTCTGAACTGGGATGTTTTCATAATGAGCTTAAATTCAAAGAGAATACTCTTTGTTGTCTTGTGGGTTACCTAGCTGATTCTTGAGAGTCCAGTAATAGTTCTATGCTTAATATTTTTTAGGTAGGGGTGTCCCACCCTTCTGATTAATACTAGGCCTATAAATCTAGGCCTGAACATTCAAAGGGAAAACTGGTCACTAGCATTAATTCAGAGAGTAACATTGATAATATTAATTACCCAAAAAGGGAAAAGAATTATAGGGGATAAGGCAGCTATGACCAAATGAACAAAGAAAAGCAACAAAAGGTGGATCTAGGCAACTGACCAAACAACCTGTAGCCGATTGCCAGCTCTGGACATAATGTTTGCTGTAGCCTTTGTTTTCTGCCAAGAGCAAGGCCTGTCTCTCAGGGATACCCAACAAGGGCTGCTTCAGGATCACGTGGAAGCACCCGTAAACCTAGTTCCAAAAGCCCAAGGATAGTTGTGAAATTATTTCGTGAGCACTTATCCCAGGATGCCATCTAACATGATTCAGCCTGCATAATGTGATCATAAATACATAATGAGGAAGCCATGCATTATTGACAGACAGAACTGTCCCAGAGTAAATGTAGAAGAAAGGAAAGTCCTTATGTGTGTTTCACATGCTCTCTGTAGTTTATACAGAACGCAGGGCCCACAGAGCCTTTTAAAAATGAAAAGAAATGGGGGCTGGAGCGGTGGTGCAAGCGGTAAAGTGTCTGCCTTGCGTGCACTAGCCTAGGATGGACCGAGGGTTGATCCCCCGGTGTCCCATTTGGTCTCCCAAGCCAGGAGCGATTTCTGAACACATAGTTAGGAGTAACCCCTGAGCATCACTGGGGTGATCCAAAACCAAAAAAACAAACAAAAAAATGAAAAGAAATGTAGGTACCATGATTTATAATACAGTTAACTATAAGGTTTCATATATATAATGTTCCAACACCCACCATAAGAGCCACCATCATTTCCCCAACTCAGACACCTCCTCCCCATTCTTTACCATGATGAGTTCAGTTTTGTACACAGGATATTAGATTCTGTTGCTCTGGGCCATTTATAATACTTTGGCTATGTTTCCTTATATCTCACATTTGAGAAAGTCTTTCTACTCTGGTTTAGAAAAATCGTTTTTGCTCCTGGCTGACTTCAGCATGAGGCTCCCCAGTTCCATCTATTTCCATCCATGTAGCAGAGTTGTATAGAGTTTCATCTTTTCTTATTGCTGAGTAATATTCCATTTTGTGTATGTTTCATCATTTCCTTAGGCTGTCATCTGTTCTTGGGGTTATTTCCAGATTTGGGCTATTGTGAATAGTATTACAATAAATATAGATTAATTAAATCATCAATCAAATTATTTAATTAAATTAATTGATTTAATTATTAATTACATTATAATTAAAATATTTAATAAATATAAAATAAAAATAGAAGAGGGCCCGGAGAGATAGCACAGTGGTGTTTGCCTTGCAAGCAGCCGATCCAGGACCAAAGGTGGTTGGTTCGAATCCCGGTGTCCCATATGGTCCCCCGTGCCTGCCAGGAGCTATTTCTGAGCAGACAGCCAGGAGGAACCTCTGAGAACCGCTGGGTATGGCCCAAAAACAAAAACAAAAACAAAAAAAAATAGAAGATGTTTTTTTGTTTTGTTTTGTTTGTTTTGTTTTTGGGTTATGCCCAGTGGTGCTCTGGGGTTACTCCTGGCTCTGCACTTAGAAATTGCTCCTGGCAGGCAATTGCTCCGGCCCCCAGAAGATGTATGTTTTAACTAGAGTTTTTGTGCCCTTGGTGTAGATACCAAGAAGTGTAATTGCTGGGTCATATGAAATCTCAATTCCTGTTTTTTTGGAGAAATGTTCATATTGTTTTCCAAAAACATTGGACATTCAGCAGTGAATGAGGTTCTGTTTTCCCCCACATCCCCCAAAACACTAGTTGTTTTTATGCTTTATGATGTATATCAGTCTCATTGTTTTGATTTGCATTTCCTAAAATTATAAGGCTTCAGAGCATTTTTTATATGCCTATTTCCTAGTTGTATGTCTTCGTGGACATTTCTGTCTATCTCTAGGACCATTTTGAACATTCTGTGGAGAAGTTCTAATCTGAAGTGTTTTTCCCTCCCTGCTCTGGCTGCAGTCCTTTTTTCTGAATATCTGAGTCTATTCCATGCTTAGTTCCTCAATACATATTTATAGGCTAACCCTGTTTGTCAGCAGTTGGAACATTATCTATACCCTACATTTAAAGTGTGTGTGCTAGGGCCAGAGAGATAGTACAGTGGTAGGGCATTGCAAGCAGCCAATCCAGGACGGACAGTGGTTTGACCCCCGGCATCCCATAGGGTTCCCCGTGCCTGCCAGGAGTGATTTCTGAACACAGAGCTATGAGTAACCACTGAGTGCCGCTGGGTGTGACCCAAAAACAGCCACAACAAACAACAACAACAAAAATGTGTGTGCTAGTACTAAATCCAAAAGACTGAAGTCCCCTGAGATACAGATATTTTGATGAAGCATACAGAATACTTATATATAAAATATTTAGCTCGAAGTTGCAGTTGTAGAAATGATTGCCTCTTGTCGAACAGTCTCAAAAGGTCCCACAAACTTGTGAATCTCCCACATAGCCCTGTGTGTACATGCTCAGATGAAAATGAACATTCGATTTGGCAGCTCACAGTTTATCTTTCCAGATATCGACAATAGTGGCTATGTCAGTGATTATGAACTTCAGGACCTGTTTAAAGAAGCAAACCTCCCTCTCCCTGGCTACAAGGTGCGCGAGATAGTGGAGAAGATTCTCATGGTTGCTGATAACAACAAAGATGGCAAAATCAGCTTTGAAGAGTTTGTTTCTGTAAGTAATTTCAATGCTTTCCTGGTCCAAAATTATTTTGCTTCAATTGAAGTCCTGTCATTGCTCTTTTGGGTTTCATCTGGCTATAGAGACCATGAACAGCTCTACATTAAACTTATGGTGATATTAAAAACTCTAAAAGTTGCCACCCATAATACATAATGTAAAAGGAGAAAAGTCAGTCTCAAATTCTGGGCATGAAAGTCAGGATTAGATGATGAGAATTTATATCTTAGTACAACTGCAGTTGTGTTTAATGCAGTGACACTGTGTGGATTATTTTAATATCTTTGTACACAGACAAGAAAGTACCTTCCTTTTAATGCCTTTGGCATTAAAAACATCTTTCCTGGGGCCAGAGCAGTGACGCAGGGCATAAGGCATCTGCCTTGTGCATACTAGCCTAGGATGAACCATGGTTCAATCCCCCAGCATCCCATATGGTTCCCCCAAGCCAGGAGTGGTTTATGAGCACTTAGCCAGGAGTAACCCTGAGCATCACTGGGTGTGACCTAAAAAACAAAAAACAAACAAGCAAACAAACAAACAAACAAACAAAAAACCCATCTTTCCTGGGGGCCAGAGTATAGCCTTTGTCTGGTATGTGATAGATATGGGATATCTGTGTGATAGATAGCATTTGCCTGGTATGCGACTACCTCAATTCAATCCAAGCACTACATATAGTCATCTGAGCACAACCAGGAGTGATCCCTGGCCACTGCTAGGTGTGGCCCTAAAACAAACCAAAAAAAATCTTTCTAGACCAGAAAATGTTTCAGTGTTTTGCATAGCTGATGCCTTGGGTTCAGTTTCTGACCCTGGAGGAAAACAAAACAGAACAAAACAAAAACTTTTAGCAGGTAGTTTATTTTTCTTTTATTTTCAGCCCAATATAGATGGTAACAAGTCTAGAAGAATATTTTCTGTGTGTTCATGTGAAACTTGATCACAACAGAATTTCTTCTAGTGTTTGGGCTATAAGCATCTGCTGGCTCTATTATCAGTAAAATGCAGTGAGTACTGATAACTATTATTTCTTAATGATTCATCATCTAAAATTATTTTCTCCCTGGGCTCTCTAGAAAATGGGGGTGGTCAGGATCACTTCAGTTCTAATCACAGGGCTTAAACTCAGAACTTTATGCTTCCCCTGGGCATGTTCCAAATGATTGAGCCATTTCTGGGCTTTATCACTGGAGATTCCTAAAGTCTGGGATTTCAGGATGCATTCACTGCATGTGGGTTTAAACGTATGACTTCAGACCAGAGATAGTTCAGGGATTAAAATGCCTTTTTATTTTTTGAGACAAAGCCTTGAATGAGCAGACTCCATTTAATTTAATTTAATTTAACTTTTGCTTTTGGGTCACACCCATCTATGCTCAGGGCTTATTCCTGGCTGTGCATTTAGGGACCACTCTGGTTGGTGGTGCTTAGGGGACCATATGGATGCTGGCGATTGAACTCGTGTTGGTTTTGTGCAAGTCACATGACTTCTCCACTGTTTTTCTAACATATAAGGTGTTTTTCTTGTTCACAACCAACCCTGATTTGCCCCTCAGCACATCCATCATATGATAGCCTAAGTGTTACCAGGAGTAATCCCTAAGCACAGAGCCAGGCATATGACCTGCTTGGTGTAGCCTGGAACTGAAGTAAATGAAAATATAATAAATTCATGGCCTTATACTTGCCTGGCTCGTACTTTGAGCCACTCAAGCCCCTTTAGGAGTCTTCTCTCAAGTAATCACACAGAAGAACTATCCTGTTTACTTCAGCACATGGTGACTTCAGGGTTTGAACTCATAAGCTACTGAAGCATTTCATCTTCTCAAGCCCTGATATTTACTTTGATGTCATCTCAACTATATATGTCTAACCTTTGTTTAAAAAAGTCTTTGTTTTTTATCTTTCCTTAATCTAAATGCTCCATTTTGTTTATATCTAATTCCAGTTAATGCAAGAGTTAAAAAGCAAGGATATCAGCAAAACATTCCGAAAAATAATTAACAAGAGGGAAGGGATTACTGCCATTGGAGGGACATCGTCCATTTCCAGCGAGGGCACACAGCACTCTTACTCAGGTGAGTAATCTCCCTCCCTACACACAGTCTCTTTTTTTTCTTGTTAAACTTGATTCAAGTTTCTGGAACATGTTCACTAGGGTGTTGACATTTATAGTCTTGTGTACCCAGTTTACCTTACCTCCTAAATATGATCTTTTAGTCTCCAAGTCATTCATTTAATGACTCTGTTTTCCATCTGAGCTAAGATGTCGTTCATTGTGTTTCACACCCTGTTTCATGTACCAGAGAGAAAAAATAAGGTAAAAATTCTGCTTGCTTTCACCCTTGACATAGATGTCATTTTCAGAACTGTTGGAAGGAGAAATCCTGAAGTCATTGAGATTAGTGAGGTCTGACTTTGTCAGGAGATGAACATGTAAAGAGAAATCATTTGTATTGCTATGTTCAGTCATGACCTTTGAATGGCTTTTTCATTGGGACTGATAAAGCGAGTTCCCTTTTTAGACCTGATCTACGAGCAGTATAGAGGTTTCTTGCCAGGACTTTTTACTTCCATTTTTCCAGGTGCTGAGATTTCCGATTCCTCTTGTACCAGCCGTGTGGCTGGAGAGCAGGGCTCCTGGGTTTCTCAGTCTGATAGAATCGTTGGATTGTTGCCCAGTAGGAAATCCAGCCATGTGAGCCACCATGCCTCCTGTTAATCTGACTTCTTGGGGTTGAGATGTCTGAGAACCCTTGGCCAAGTTCCTTTGATTCAGAATCGCCTACTTAGAATGATGCTTTTTGCATTTTTCATGAAGACTAATTTTCCCTCTTTCTATATTCTAAATCTGAATCTGTTCATTGTGTACTTGCTTCTTTTACTTTCTCTCTGGAGTATCCTCTTTCACTATAGTCATACTTTTTGTCCCTCTCCCTTTCTATGTTTTAGTAACTCAAGCCCATTAGAAAATTGGTCACACAGTGGTCTCTAACCACTGCCTGCATCTCGAGAGAGACTCACCCCCTTTTCTGTTCTAATGATATGGTATCTTTCTTTCAATTGTTTTTGTTGAAATAAAATGTGCATTTAGCAAAATAATGTCATCTTAGGTATGTTGCTCAGTAAAATTTGATATCCAGGTAGCAGCCAAGCAGGTTAAGAGGGATCATTTCTACCAACCCTGGGGGTTCCATACCACCTCTGTCAATAATCACTTTTCTTTTTCTGATTTCTTTTAGCTAATTTTTTTTGGGGGGCCACACCCGGCGGTGTTCAGGGGTTACTCCTGGCTGTCTGCTCAGAAATAGCTCCTGGCAGGTACGGGGGACCATATGGGACACCGGGATTCGAACCAACCACCTTTGGTCCTGGATCGGCTGCTTGCAAGGCAAACACTGCTGTCTATCTCTCCGGGCCCTTTTAGCTAATTTTTTTACTTGATTTTTTTTTTCAGTATAAGATGGACCTAGGAAAGTGCATAAGAGCACTGAACGGTGCATATATGGCCTTATTTTATTAATTTACCCATGTAACCTTTGTCTAAAATGAAGAATAAAGAATATCTAGAATCTAACATTTGATGGATTGTTTTCTAGAAGAAGCAAGTCTACTGAGATGTTATGTGTCCTTTAATCTCTTTTTAATATATTTTTAATTGAGGTAATACTGTTTTTTTTTTTTTTAAGAATAAGTGCTTTTTTGTTTGTTTTTGTTTTAGGGGCACTGTGTTGATCACCAAAGTGTTGATCTCCCTCCACCATAATCCATTGGGCTCCCTTTAGCCCATCCCAATTGTTTGGTTACTTTAAGGGTTTGTTTTCAGGAGACATTGTTTAGAGCTTGGCTGTATTTTTATTTGTTTTATCTGAACTAGATCATCTGATTTTTTTTCTTGCTCCTTCCTACTTATTATATTTAGAGTGATTCCCTCCAGTTGTTATCTAAGTTGTACACCAGGCAAGATTCTAACTGTTCTCATCCCCAAGTAGTATTTTGTCTTATATGGGCACCAAATTTTCTATCTACTCATTGATCATTGGACACTCGGTTGTTTTCGGATCATGGCTATTGTAAATAGCACTGCAGTGAACAAAGGTGTGCGTCTATCTTTTTAAATTAGTAATGTCTTATTCTTTGGATAGCTTCCTCGGAACAGAATTTCTGAGTCATATGGTAGGTCTGTTTTAAATATTTTGAGAAATCTGCATACTCTTTGCCATAGCAACTGAATCTATTTACATTCTTACCAATAGTAATGGAAGGTTTCTTTTTCTCCACATCCCCACCAAAATTAGTGGTTTCCATTTTGGGGATCTAGGCCATCTTATCATGTCTGAGATGATAATTCATTGCCCTTTTGATTTTAATTTCCCTGATAATAATTAATAATGAGCATATTTCCCTGTGCCTCTTGGTCAGGTGTATATCTTATTTATGTGAATCGCTATATAATATAAGCTATTATGTAATAATATTATCATTCTATTATTTAACAATAATAAAGTATTGTATTAATATGCAATAATTAATATAGGAATATTATATTATGTGACAATAACTATACATTATATTATATAGCTATCCTTATATCATCTGTATAATATAATGCATTGCTATTATTTAATGGAACTATTTGATGTTGAGTTTTGTAAATTCCTTATATTTCTTGGTTGTTAGTCCTTTGTTACATGTACGCTGCGTAAATACTTTTCCCACTCAGTAGGATGCTTTCCTGTTTCCATTGTTGCTTCTTTTGCCAGAAGTATACTTTATTATCATCGTAGCAGGGCTAATAGTAATTATAGTAATTCTTTTAGCCATTCTTGGCATATTAGCAGTTGTGTGACCGTCATTGTCTAATTTTAGAAACTTCAAATTACCCCAAGAATCAACACCATGCTCATTAACAATCACTTCATCCCCCCAGCCTCTTAACAGTTGTTCATCTACTTTTTTACTTCTATAGGTTTTATATGATGGAAATTTCACTTAAAATGGATTCAGATGTAATGACCTGTCGTTTGATAGACTTCACTCACATTATATTTTCAATAATTATCTATTTATTGTAGCATCTGCCATCCTTTCTTTTATGAATTTTTCTTATTTATTTTTCTCCCCTCTCTTTTCCTCCCTCTCTCTATCCCTCCCTCCTTTCCTTTCTTCCTTCCTTCTTTCCTTCCTGTTTATGGGCCATACCTGGCTCTAGTTCTTTCAGGGTTCATTCCTGGCAGAGATCAGGGGACCATATGGGTCCTGGAGATTGATCAATTGGTCAATCAAATGCAAAGCTGCTGAATTCTGTTTCATTAAATAATGTCACATTTCATTTATTCCATCATCTGATAGACTTATGAATTTTTTTCCATTTTGGATTTTTGTAAATATGTTCTATGTATGTTCCTGTATACAATTTTGTGTGGATATGTACTTTAAATTCTCTTAGCTATTTTTTTAGGAAGATGGGGTTGGGCTGCTTTTGGTGATAGCCAGAGTTTACTCCTGGCAGTGCTTGTGGGATTGGTATGCCAAGGGATCAAGCCTGGGTTGGCCATGTGCAAGGCAAAAATCCTACCTATCACTATTACTTTAACTCCCAAATTCTCTTTGCTATATATTTCTAGCAATGAAATTTCTGCAGATTTTGATCATTCTGTGTTTAACATTTAAGAAAATTGCAAGGCAAAACTATTTTCCAAAATAGCCCTACCATTTTTCATTTCTATGAGTCATGTATGAAAGCCCCTACTTCTTACAGTCTCACTGACACTTGTTATATAATTGAACATATTCCAGTTTTATCTTTTTATCCATTCTACTGATTGTGAAGTGGCTTCCTCTTTTTGGTTACTGAACCCAAAAAATCCTTTTGTTACAGACCATCTTCACTCTTAAATATCTATTTCTTAGATCAGAAAGTAAAGTAAAATCTGTCTCTTAAGTGTTAGTGCAACTAATGCTTTGAAGTGAGGTTTGCTGACTTACCTTTTCTATTTTCAGAGGAAGAAAAAGTGGCTTTTGTGAACTGGATCAACAAGGCCCTGGAGAACGACCCTGACTGCCAGCATCTCCTGCCCATGAACCCAGCTGATGGCAGCCTCTTCAAGTCTCTGGCCGATGGCATCCTTCTCTGGTGAGTTGTTCTGGACTCAGAGCACTGTCCCTCAGAGTTCCCCCAATAAGTGCTCCATGAAGACCCCAACTTTAAAATTTTAATTGCTTCATCTACTTAAAAAACTGAAAACATTTCAGGTAGTCTAAATTATTCCCATTTTCTCTTTAGCAAAATGATCAACTTATCCGAACCAGATACAATTGATGAAAGAGCCATTAATAAGAAAAAACTGACCCCTTTCACTATTTCTGTAAGTATTTGCCTCTTACTGGTGATCATAAGATCAGATATAAGACTTTTATTAATGAGTATATAAGGCAATACAAAAACTTTTTTTGTTTTTGTTTTTGTTTTTGGGCCACACCTGATGGTGCTCAGTGGTCACTCCTGGCTCTTCACTCAGGAATTACTCCTGGAGAATTCAGGAGACCATATAGGATGCTGGAGATTTAAACTGGGTCGTAGTTGCACTAGCATTCTGGGGGGTAGAGGAGGGAGATATTGGATACATACTGGGAACAGGGGCGGAGGGAGGACAGCACTGGTGGTGGGAATGCCCCTCATTCATTGTCACTATGTACCATAAATGATGCAGTGAAAGATTTGTAATGCACTTTGGTCACAATAAAAATTAAAAAAAAAAAACTGGGTTGTTCGTATGCAAGACAAATGCTCTACTCACTGTGCTATTACTCCAAGACAAAACCCTTTGATTTAGCATGATTTAATTTCCTATGAAATTAAGCATATAATAAATAAAAATTCTGCAGCATTTTATGTTGAAGAAATTAAGATTCAACGTACTTTGGATGAACTTCTTACTTACGTTAATGGTATCCAGGTTATATTATTATGATTGAATTACTTGGTAATGGACTTTGCCAATATTTGTGTTCTTGTTGGATGATCATAAAAGGAACACTACATAGAGTGCATTTGGCCACCTCACAAAAACATCGTTCTGCCATCAGCTTTTTTGTTTAGATCTTGTTAAAGTGCAGGGATTCATAGAAACTATTCTTTGTCATTGGGGAAGGAACCACTTAGAAAATGATAGAGGGAAGAGGTCACTATGAACAAGGACTGGGTATGGGCATATATCACCTTTTGACTACAGTAAAACATTGGTCAATGCATATGAAAGAGGTCATTATGAGATTAATATTATTCTAGAATGGTTTTTAGCTCTTGCATTCTGGAAAACCATAATAAACATTCATACTCTTAGAAGAGAAGACTGAGAAATTCTCAGGCCAAACCTAAATTGGCAGGTGTTGTCTTTTGAAAGTCATTTTGAGGAGTTGGAGAGGTAGCAGAGTGGTAGGGCATTTGCCTTGCATGCTGCTGACCCAGGACGAAGCCAGGTTTGATCCCTGGCATCCCATATGGTCCCCATGCTTGCCAGGAACGATTTCTGAGTGCAGAGCCAGGAGTAGCTCCTGAACGCCTCTGGGTGTGGTCCAAAAACAAAAACAAAAAAGTCATTTTGATTTGGTGTCAGGAAACTTAGAGGGATCAAAAGTAACTCAAAATATTTATAGCCCATATTTTAATCATATTATTTTTTTTGGAGTTATAGAAAATAAAAATATCTTTGACTTTATAGGAGTATGAGTTCTATGTTGTAGTTGTGGGAACTTTAAAAATATATATATACATACACATTCTGAATTTCAATTTTCTAAAAGATATCTAATTTGCATGTCTCCTCCCTTTCAGTAGGTTCCTTTTTACTCTTGTTTTAGTTTTTTGGGTCATACCTAGCAGCACTCAGGGGTTACTCCTGGCTTTATGCTCAGTAATCACTCCTGGCAGGCTCGGGGGACCATATGGGCTGCCGGGATTTGAACCACAGTCCTTCTGCATGCAAGGCAAATGCCCTACCTCCATGCTATCTCTCTGGCCCCCAATTTAGCTTAATTTTGATAAGTAAGCCCAGCTAGGCTCAGGGCTTACTCCTGGTTATTGGGATCACTGTTGGCAGGCTCAGGAGATGATAGGGGATGTGGGGTATTGAACCTGGTTGACTGTATGCCAGGCAGGCACCCTACTATAACTTCAGGTTCTGAGAAGGCTGCATTTTTTTTTGGGGGGCCACACCCGGTGACGCTCAGGGGTTACTCCTGGCTATGCGCTCAGAAGTCGCTCCTGGCTTGGGGGACCATATGGGACACCGGGGGATCGAACCGCGGTCCGTCCTAGGCTAGTGCAGGTAAGGCAGGCACCTTACCTTTAGCGCCACCGCCCGGCCCCGAGAAGGCTGCATTTTATAAGTCACTTTTGAGATTTTCTGGAACTTGAAAATTAAACTTAATTGCACATCATTTTAGCAAATATGCTTCCAAATAGGAACCTTACAGAAATTTTTAAATAACTAACTTGACACTAATAGTACTGAAATTTTCGGGAGAATCTCATGAAAAGATGTAGTATTTATGTTATATAATGTCAGTAATAATATCTTTCATGTATATGCAAACACTATTAAAATGTGTAGAAATGATTCATTTTGTTGGGGCGAGGGTGATGATTTAAGACATTTCTCTTTCATAAGACACTTGATTTGAGGAATAAGAATTTCACTGTGGGCCAGAGAGATAGCACAGCAGTAGAACGTTTACCTTTCATGCTGCCAACCCCGGATGGATGATCGATGATTGTTTGATTCCCGGCATGCCATATGGTTCCCTGAGGCTTCCAGGAGTGATTTCTGAGCACAGAGTCAGGAGTAACCCCTGAGCACTGTAGTGTGTGAGCCCCTTCCCCCAAAAAAGAAATTCACTTGGGGGAAAATGATCATAGTCCAAGGAAAAGGCCTATATAAAGGCCATTCTATCCTGAAGGAAGTATAAAGTCTATGTAGAGTGTTGAAAATGAAGCCAGAGACAAATCCCAAAGGTTTCGACGACTGGGCTATGGATAGGACCAAAGCTCTTAATTTCCCTCTATACCTAGAGTTACTGGTACCCATGCATTCATGTTTATGGTATAGCTCTGATCATAACAGAAACCTCTATTGTCAGAGCACTTACATCCAGTCAGGGAGATATAGTAAGATGTGTAGTATGGAATAAGTCAGACACAGAAGGAGGTAAACAGGAAGGAGGTAAACAGGGAAGGATGTGTGCTTCTGATGCTTGTTCTTTTCAGAAAAACCCATTACAAACATTTTTTCAGGGAGAATTGAACAGTCTTGAAGGGATCTTGAATTTTTGGGAGAAATGTGCTTCAGTCAGGTTCTGAGACCCTGTCTAGCTTGAACAGAATGAGACGACACAGTTGGAGGGGCAGGGAACATTTGATGGGTTTACAGCTAGGGGGCTATCTGTTTTACTAAGATTACTGATAGAGTATGCATAGATGGATCATAGTAGAGCCAGCTTGAGGGTAGGGCTTTGGAGGGAATGAAGAAACTGGAATAAGGGCATTGAGAGTTTTTAGAGGGTTTTATTTTCCCATTTTAAAGACAGTTTATCTTAATTAAATTTCCAACTCATCAGTGACTTTTTTTTTTGTATTTTTGGGACACACCTGGCAGTGTTCAGGGGTTACTCCTGGCTCTACACTCAGAAATCGCTCCTGGCAGGCTCAGGGGACCCTATGGGATGCCGGGATTCAAACCACTGTTCTTCTGCATGCAAGGCAAATGCCTTACCACCATGCTATCTCTCCGGCCCCTCATAAATGACTTTAAAAAATGTTAGCCAGTGTGATTTGTAATACTGTTAGTGCTAGAGTTTCACATGTAGAATATCCCAGCATTTACCCTCCACCAGTGTCTGTCCAAGAGTCTGATCTTACCCTTCCACCTTATCATGTAAAGTCAGTTCTCAGATCGGAAGGTATTTTAAGGATGGACTTGACAGACTGGTGCTAGACTGAAAAAAAAAAAAAGACCAAGAATGTTGCAAACTTTTTTGTATACTTAGTTTTGTTTGTTGGTTGGTTGGTTTTGTTGTTTTTTTGCCACACCCAATTGTACTCAAAGGTTATTTCTGGCTCTGCAGTCAGAAATAATTTCTGGCGGGCTCCAGGAACCATATGGGGTTCTGGGAATCAAACCTGGGCCAGCCACATGTAAGGCAAGTAAGTGCCTTATCTGTTGTACTATCACTCTAGCCCCAGGATTTTACAGATTTCTGTAAAAGGCAAGAATGAACATTGGCCCAAGCAACCTAGTTAGGAAATAAAGAAGGAAGAGCCATTTCAACAGGGAATGAAATAAAAACTAGAGAAGGTGAGAATGTAGCTTCAGTTTTGGATATATTGAGTTCAGGATTCATGTGGGATACCCAGGTAGATAGATTTCACACAGGGGTCTCAAACTCAATTTACCTGGGGGCTGAAGAAGGCAAAGTCGGGGTGATCCTTGAGTGCAAAGTCAGTAGTAAGCCTTGAACATTGGGGTGTGTGACCCAAACAACTAAAGCAAAACAAAAAGATTCCTCTAGGGAAGAGCCACAAAATGTTGTACGGAGGGCCGCGAGTTTGAGACCCCTGGGAGTGATTGTATAGAGCAAGGCAGACAGCCAAGAAAGGGCCTGGGTGAATATAGACACTACAGATATGGCTTTGAAGGTCATTAGCATATAGAGGCAACAGAAAAAGTGTTGGTATCTAGTTTTTGGGGTGGTGTTATTTTAATCCTATAAATATATATATAATTATTTATTATTTGAAACATTTCTGCAGTCCATGTTTTTAATCTTCACAAAATATAAATGAGACTTTATAAAGCAGTATACACTTATTTTTTTTCTTTGTGGCAGGAAAATCTCAACCTTGCCCTGAACTCTGCATCGGCCATTGGCTGTACTGTGGTCAACATTGGCGCCCAGGATCTCAAAGAAGGGAAACCTCATTTGGTTTTAGGACTTGTCTGGCAGATAATCAAAGTGGGTCTTTTTGCTGATATTGAGATTTCCAAGAATGAAGGTAAATCATGGACTTAGATGTCCACTTTCCACTGACATATAGTTACTGGGAAGAAATTGATCGTTTACTCTTTCCTTCTTAGCTCTCATTGCATTGCTAAATGAAGGGGAAGAATTGGAGGAGTTGATGAAACTGTCTCCTGAGGAGTTACTGCTACGGTGGGTGAACTACCATCTGACCAATGCAGGATGGAGAACTATCAACAACTTTAGCCAAGACATCAAGGTCTGTATTTCAGTATTCAAAATGGTGGCATGAAATAAGGAGATATTTCTTTATTAAAAATAAAATAAGGGCCCGGGGAGATAGCACAGCGGTGTTTGCCCCATATGGTCCCCTGTGCCTACCAGGAGCTATTTCTTTTGTTTTGTGTTGTGGGCCTTGTTTTATTTTGTTTTGTTTTGTTTTTGGTTTTTTGGCCACACCTGTTTGATGCTCAGGGGTTACTCCTGGCTAAGCGCTCAGAAATTGCCCCTGGCTTGGGGGGACCATGTGGGATGCCGGGGGATCGAACCCCGGTCTTTCCTTGGCTAGTGCTTGCAAGGCAGACACCTTACCTCTAGCGCCACCTCACCAGCCCCTCCAGGAGCTATTTCTGAGCAGACAGCCAGGAGTAGCCCCTGAGCACCACCGGGTGTGGCCCAAAAACCAAAAAAAAAAATATATATATATATATATAATATAAAATTAAGGGCATTGTTCATATTTAAACTTGGATATGAATATTTAAACTCATGAGGCATAGTATAGAAAACAAAAATTTGCATTTCTTTTTGCAAATCAGATTTCTTAGCTATAATCACAGAATCTTTTGTTTTGTTTTTTTGAGCCACACCCGGTGATGCTCAGGGATCACTCCTGGCTGTGCACTCAGAAATCGTTCCTGGCTTGGGGGACCATATGGGACACTGGGGGAATGAATCTTGGTCCGTTCTTGATCAGCCACGTGGTAGGCAAACGCCCTATCACTGCGCGACTGCTCTGGCCCCATAATCACAGAGTCTTTTGCAAACAAACAGGTGGTAGAGTGAATTTGCTTTCATGCATTAGGCTCTGAGTTGTATACCCACAATGTACATAGCATGATGCAAACATACACACACACACACAGCTATTTATTAGCTTATAGTAGGAAACACGACTGGCAAACAGACTAGCTAGACTTAGTAAATTCAAGTATTTTTCCCTATTCTTGGGGATGGGGAATCTACCATCCAACTCTATTCCTTTGTCTCTCTCCATTTCATAGGTGACTGAGTTATAGGCATATTGAGTTATAATGAGGGTATCAGTCTGTGAATCTAGACCAAGAAGGATATCTTTCTGATAAACTGTATAACTGTGGGGATGACCCTTACCCTTACACTCTTGCCATTTAGCAGTACCTACTAACTGAAAATGAAATGATCTGAGGACAGAGGAGGACTTGGAATGAGGGCTGTCCAGCATATGAGCTTCCCTCCAGACAGGGAGAGGCTTATCAAGGACAAGGTGGGGACACTCTGGCCCACAGCAGCTATCACACACACCACCAGCCTGAATCCAAGTTTCTTTCTTCAGACTTATTTGACGCGGACTGAAACTTTCTCTCTCAAGATTTATTACTCCCTGTAATCAGGTTATGTTTATTTTTTTCCCTAATGGCTGAAACTAGAAGTCCCCTTTCTCCAGCAACACCAAGGCTACTACTTTCTTTCTGGATTGTTCTAGCAGCTCCACTCTGGAAACATCAGCCTCAATGACCATAGATTTCAAATGACTTTATGTTACTCTTCTTTTGTCTTTGATATTTTTTATGTATTTTCTAGGAGGTCAGGTGGGAGGTTTTTCTTTTTTCTTTTTTAATTATCTTTATTTAAACACCATGATTACAAATATAATTGTAGTTGTATGATTACAGTCATGTAAAGAACACCCCCCTTCACCAGTGCAGGATTCCCACCACCAATTTCCCAGATCTACCTACTCCCCACCCCACCCACACCTGTACTCGAGACAGGCTTTCTTTTTCCCTCATTCATTCACATTGTTATGATAGTTTTCAGTGTAGTTGTTTCTCTAACTGCACTTATCATTCTATGTGGTGAGCTTCATGTCATTAGCTGCACCTACATGGGAGGATGGGGGGAAGCAAGGGTTGGGACTGAGGCAGTAAAATATTAGAAATGAGCTTTATAGGGTAGTATCAAGGTCCCAATACAAGATGGATATTATGGATATATCGAATATATGCACACAATACTATCAATATGAAAACAAAGAGAAAAGATTTCCACTGACTGTCCCAACATAAACCAGTGCTAGAACAGCCTGCCCTCCTCCCAGAGCACATTCCCATTAGTGTAGGGAGAGATAGGGGGAAAGTCTGTTGACCCCTATAGAGTCTACCTATTCAAAAATTTTCCCTTTGGATATTTGTAACCCCTCTTATAGGGCATCATGTAGATCTTTGCAGACACTCTTGAGAAATCTCTTCATGTTTCAGGGAGGGAAACTTCAAATGGAGGGCACTGTCCACTAAAGTGGACATCTAAGTCCATGATTTACCTTCATTCTTGGAAATTTCAATATCAGCAAAAAGACCCACTTTGATGATCTGCCAGAAAAGTCCTAAAACCAAACGAGGTTTCCCTTCTTTGCTTTACATTTGATTTGATTTGAATTACAAGCCCCTCACAACTTAATGGCTTAAAATAATCATTAAGGGTATGTGTCATGATTTAGGGAGTGATACTATAGCTGAACTGAGGGGTAGCTTCATGTAGCTAATTTGAGCTTCTCACAGTCTCTACAAATTGGACTTTTTGTGCAAGAGGGGAAGCATCTTTGGAGACAAAATCATTGCAGAATTTAATACTGCATGGTCACAGGTAGGTGTGGGATTCTGTGTCTCATGGGAGAGGGTCCTTAATTCATTCTAGAGAAGGCAGGAAGGGATTTTAAGTGATGACACTTGACCCTAACTATAACTGATGGTGCTTGAGTGCTGGCTCAGGCTGTTGGAGTGGAGGGGAGGGAACAGTGTTGCCATAGCTGTGAATGTGATGCAGTGTGTATACTTAGGAGTCAGTGACTCACAGTGTAAATCTCTATATTGTTGTTTCTCTCAGAAAGTTAAGTATGATGGGCTGGAGCAATAGCACAGTGGTACAGCATTTGTCTTGCATGCAGCTGACCTAGGTTGGACTTTGGTTCAATTCCCAGTGTCCCATATGTTCCCCCAAACCAGGAGCAATTTCTGAGCACATAGCCAGGAGTTACCCCTGAGTGTCACTGGGTATGGCAAAAAAAAAAAAAAAAAAAAAGGATAAAGAATGAAACAGTTGGCAGCTCTCTTTAGTCCTTTTTCCTGAAGTAATTGATTATCTTTCTCATTTTGAAGATGTCATTTCATTTCTTTTCTTGAAGGATTCAAGAGCCTATTTTCATCTGCTAAATCAGATTGCCCCTAAAGGGGACCGGGATGATGGACCTGCCATCAACATAGATCTCTCAGGATTTAATGTGAGTATGATTTTTTTTTTATTCAACTCAGTTTTTAGTAAAGTAGACACAACCTAAAATTAACCATTTTAATGGTATAGTACAGTGGTATCGAGAATGTTAGCATTCTCTGTTAGCAGTTATACTGACTTTTATAGAACTCTCTTTGTCATCCCATACCATCCTCTGCACTTAGATAAGTCCTTATTCTGCTGTCTCTCAGGCTCTGGATACCACTGTTCTCCTTTTGTTGCTATGAACTTCACTGTGAAATTTCAAGTGAAATTCTCTGCAGGCAGAATTTCCTGTGGATCCTTATCAGGATTTTTGTGATGCTGAGACTCCAGGTTTCTGGGCTGAAGCAAGGAAATGGCAGAATTCTGGCCTTGAGTATGTTGTACTCACCCTATATTAATTTTTCCCTAGTTCAACATTAACTGAACTCAGCCAGATGCAATTCACATATATATATATATTTACTTTTTATTGTATAGAGTTTTAACCAGATAGATTCCCTCATGACTTCATTTTGGAGGCTGCAGTGATAGCACAGTCGGTAGGACATTTGCCTTGCATGCGCACACCTGGGTTCAATCCTTGGCATCTCATATGGTCCCGCAAGCCTGCCAGGAGTGATTTTGAGTGCAGAGCCAGGAGTAACCCCTGAGTGCCGCCAGGTAGGGCTCAATACACACACACACAAAAAAGATTTCATTTTGTTTGCTTTTGGTCCACATCCAGCTGTACTTGGGGGCTACCACTGGGTCAGTATTCAGGAAGCATTCTACATATGAAGTGGTACTTGCAAGCAAACTCAGGGTTACTATATACAAAACATGTGCTCTTATTTTTCACAGTTCAAAGGACGAAAGCTCTTCTGATTTCCATTTAGTGTTAGGTAATGTGATAGGACAGCCTGGTCTTAGGTCAAGTTTTCCTTTCCTCGTTATCATATCAAAACTGGCACAAGTTGGTGCCAGAGTAGTGTTATAAATCTCCCAATGGAGCTTAGTTCTTGGTGGTGTTGCCCGGAGCTGTATCATTTCTACATCGGGGATCTGGGGTTTCGGATTGGACTAACACTGTCCAATCTCCTGGGAACTGGTTGTCTCCACATACTCCTGAAGGACGGGAGGCACCCTTCTGCTATAAAAAGTGAGTTCTTGGGCCCGGAGAGATAACACAGCGGCGTTTGCCTTGCAAGCAGCCGATCCAGGACCAAAGGTGGTTGGTTCGAATCCCGGTGTCCCATATGGTCCCCCGTGCCTGCCAGGAGCTATTTCTGAGCAGACAGTCAGGAGTAACCCCTGAGCAACGCCCGGTGTGGCCCAAAAATTAAAACCCCCCCCCCAAAAAAAGTGAGTTCTTATCCCTAGAAGATAAGAGCACCAACAACAGAAAACTGACTTTGACAATCGTGACTGAACAGAGCCTACCTTGAGACTAATAAGGAAAACCCTACCCTAGGCTGTAGTCCAGGACACATAAACAACAACAACAACAACAACAACAACAAGATGTCTTATTGCAGAGGTCCAACTTGGACAACAGAGACTGAGCAGAACCTTCGGATCCATAATATCCTAGGCTTCGGCTTAGGGACTGAACGAAAACAGGGAGCAAGTGTTACAGAAGACTGAACACAACAACAACGATGGATAGGAACCTCTAAAGACTCTATCCTAGACCCTGACCTATAACCTGCGCAAATACCAAAATCGTTAGCTACAGTGGCTTGATTTTCTCACACACAACCGAAAGGAAACTTTCCTGGCATCACAGAAAAGCCTTTGGGATGGGGTAATGAGTATATATGGAGCCAGGGGTTGATTCAAGGACAAATCTCTTAGGCCACGGGAATTCCCTTTCTTCCCCAATGCTTACTGTGCCTATGGGGAAAAAAAAAGTGGGGGGAACGCCAAATCCTACCACTCCAGCACCCATACTTTTTCTTGTTTTGATTTGTTAGTTTTTGACTTTATTTTCCTTCTCTTTTTTCTTCCACTTTTCTCTTTCTTTTTCACTCTTGTGGTTATTATTTAGGGATTTATTTTTATTTTTATTTGCCGGGTCCATTTTTTTCTTTTTTCTTCCATTTTTCTTTTCTTTTTGTTTCTCTCTCTTCTTTCTTTTTTTGGTAGTTGTCACCAAATTTTTTTCTCCCTTTTTTCTTATCCTTTTTATCTCCAATGACGGTGGAATAGATGCTCAATCTACAACAAGCTGTAAAGTGGAGACCAGTTGCACTAGCATTCTGGGGGGTAGAGGAAGGAGATATGGGATGCATACTGGGAACAGGGACGGAGGGAGGACAGCACTGGTGGTGGGAATGCCCCTCATTCATTGTCACTATGTACCATAAATGATGCAGTGAAAGATTTGTAATGCATTTCGGTCACAATAAAAATTAAAAACAAAACAAAACATGTGCTCTAGCCCATAGAAAAACTATCTTCTGGGCCAACATTTAATTTTTAATTTTACTTGTTGACTTTCTATAAAGCTTATCATGTTGCACTTTATTTTGTAGTATTATTTTGAAAATATACTGCTGAGGGCCGGAGAGATAGCATGGAGGTAAGGCGTTTGCCTCTCATGCAGGAGGTCATCGGTTCGAATCCCGGCGTCCCATATGGTCCTCCCGTGCCTGCCAGGAGCAATTTCTGAGCCTGGAGCCAGGAATAACCCCTGAGCACTGCCGGGTGTGACCCAAAAACCACAAAAAAAAAAAAAAAAAAAAAGAAAATATACTGCTGAGAGTCGTTATCTTTGTATGACAGTGACTTTTAAAAATAAAAAGTAGACTTTATTTGTCTACTCTCATGACAGGCATTTGGTTTGCTTACAAGATTTTTCAAATGCTGTCTCTTTTGGATTTTTTTAAAAATATTTTTAATATGTACCTCAACTTCTGTATTTTTATGTTTCATTTTTCTGATTTGGAAGAACATAACCAGAGGTACTCACAGTTTATTCCTGTCTTAGAGCTCATTCCTGATGATGCCTCAGGGGGAGGAGAACAACAGTATGCAATAACAGAGATTTACCTGGGGTCAGTCACACACAAGGAAAACAACTTAACCCATGTCCTATTGCCCCAGCCCCTCTGTTGACTCTGTTAGCAATGAGAGTAAATTTTTCTCTGATCTCAGAAAACAAACAAACAAAAAAAACCTCAAGAGACTTGTTCTTCCTTCTCTGAGAGAAATGAGGACATAGATATGAAATTTCTGCCCATCTGACGTCTACATTTTTCTGGAGTAAAAATTGTGTATACATCTGTATATTACAAATTACAGCATTGGAAAGTTTAGTATAAACTGTTTTTGTTTTATTTCCTTGTATAGGAAAAAAATGACTTGAAGCGTGCTGGCTACATGCTTCAGGAAGCAGACAAGCTGGGCTGCAGACAGTTTGTGACTCCTGCTGATGTGGTTTCAGGCAATCCAAAACTTAACTTAGCTTTTGTAGCAAACTTGTTTAACACCCATCCCAGCCTGCACAAGCCCAATAACAATGACATCGATATGAATTTACTGGAAGGTAGGTTCGATCTGCCTTGCGTGAAGTCACTCTGTGTCTTTGTGGTCTTGTCATGTTTCAGTCAAAGTGGGCAAGAGATGATAGGATATGGTAGAGAATACCTTTGGATCTATTAGTCCACTACAAAATATGCAAATTAAAGAACCTGATTGTGGGTTTGGATGAAAAGAGAATGCTAGGGGTAAATCTTTTATTTCATTCCTTAAAGAAAACTGTTATTTGTTTAAAAGATTCCCTTGGGGTGGGGGAGCTGAAAAAAAAAAAAAAGATTCCCTTAAATGACCACATCATATAACTCCACAACCAATATGGACAATGACTAATTTATTGAAAAAATTCATTTTCTGTAGCTCTTTTTCCTTTTTTTTTTCTTTTTAACAAAGAATGCTGAGGAGAGAGAAAGAAGAGAGAAGAGAGGAGAGGAGAAAAAGAGGAGAGAAGAGAGAGGAAGTGAGAGAGGAGAGAGGAGGAAAGAAAGGAGAGACAGGAGAGAAAGGTGGGAGAGAAGAAAAGAGGAGGAAAGAGAAGAGATGAGAGGAGGAGAGAAAGGAGAGGAGAAAAAAGAGAGGAGAAAGAGGAGAGAAGAGAGAGGAGGAGAGGAGGAAAAGGAGAGGAGAGGAGGAAAGAGAGGAGAGAGTAGGGAGGAGAGAGGAGAGGGAGAGGAGCAAAAGGAGAGGAAGAAAGAGAAGAGAGAAGGAGAGAGGAGAGAGGAGAGGAGGAAAGAGAGGAGAGAGGACAGAAGAGAAAGAAGAGTGGAGAGGGAGAGTAGGCAGAGGAAAGAGGGGAGAGAGAAGAGGGGAGAGAAGAGAGGAGAGAGAGAAGAGAGAAGAGAAGAGAAGAGAAGAGAGAGGGAGAAGAGAAGAGAGAGGGAGAGAGTCAGTCATGGCCTGAGAGAGAGAGAGGGAGATAAAAAAAGAAAAGAAAGAAGAAAGGAGAAAGAAAGAATAGAAAGTTTCTGTAGCTTTTTAAAAGAAAAATGAACTGAAAATCAGTTTAACTCCATTAGTAATCTGTTTTCTAATGTCTTTAGTGTACATGAAAATAATTACAATAATTATTACTTGTCTTTTGGGGGGCTTATTGTTATCTGTCTCATAATTTATAACACTTTCCTGTTTTGCTTTGTGGAATGCAGATTTGACTCCTCCTAATGTAGGTACTGTATTTAGTACTTTTCTATGCTCTCTATATAGATTCACTCTGAATGTTTTTATTTTTAATTAGAACCATTTATTTCTAGCTGAGTTGACATTTAGTTTTTGCGTTGTTCATGCTGTGGTTTTTTTCCCCCCATCTTAATATGCCTAAAGAATGAATGGCAACAAGCAAGAAAAAAAAATAGGAATGAATTACAGTAGGAGAGCAAAACTTTGTGTAAACTCTACCTCATCTACTTCTATAACAATGGGTTATAGGAGTTGTAAACACATTGGATTCATTTTTGACAATGAGATTTTCAGATGAGCTGAAGATTTTATCCTCCCCTCAATAAACAAGTGTACCTTTTATCACAGGTAATATTTGAAAGGCTCTATTCACTTCTCTAATATAGATTATTTTGAATCACTTAGCTGTTACATTTAACTGTTGCTGAAACGTACAATATAGGAATTGCCATAATGACAAAAATATTCTCATTATCCATTTCTTCTCTATTTACCAGCCTCTCATCATTTTTCTCTCCTACTCACTTTTCCTTACAAGCATTTTGAAAGCCCACATTAAGTGTCAGAAGTAAAATAAAAACTGGCTGTTCTCAGTAGAGGAGCCAGCTCTAAAATCCTGAGTGTGTTGCCATGGAATGGAGAGAGGGAGCGCTCGAGTAGAAAGATATCATTGGGAGAGAATTTGAGGTTCAGTCTTCATTTTCTCAGCTAACAACCTCTCTCCCTTACTTCCCCATCTGAAACCTATAAGACAGGATGAGAAATAAATCAGGTTCATGAGCTTTTTCTTGTGACAACCTCAACCCATTACCTATGTACTTGCTGCTTTATACTTAGTATTTTTGTTATTGTTGTTGTTCATAAAGAAGATGCAAACTTAACAATTCGTGCAAGAAAATGATTGATTTGACTTACCTTTTCCAAAGACCAGTAAAATAAAGACAATCTTGACTTAGGTATGGAATTCAGGAGTAAAGTATATATTTTTTGAAGTGAAATTTAGAGTGAGGGATTAGATCTTTTAAAACCTGGAAAGGAAGATTATGTTTTTTATTAGCCTGGAAATTGTCAGGCTCTCTGAGTGTCTTACAGTCGAAGGCATTGTTTAGATGGCATATTAAAAATGACTGCTTTTTATAGTTCACTAATCCTTGCTGGGTGCCTTTTTTCTACTGCTCGCTCTCTTCTGTCATGTTTGAATTCTTTTTGCTAGTGCTCGGCATGCTTTTTGGAATTTTTCAGTGTGACTAGGATTGCTAAATATTTCCATTAGTATCGACTATGTTCATCTAAGATTCCGTAGGAAATATTTATCAATCATCTTAATTTAGAAATTATGTATGTCCTGATCCCTCTGCCCCCAAAAATGTATATGACTTGGTCATTGGATTTTATTTTCTCTCTGCCCATTGGTGATTTTTTTCTAGATGTTAAGTAAAGACTTGATTATCTCACACCCCATATTTCTCATATCTGAGTATGTTCTCATGAGCAAAGACATTGATCTACATGTCATTAAAGAAAATAAAAAGCCTAATTCAATATTGAACTTTTATATTAAATTGAGCCTACCGACAGGGGTGTGTGCAGACAAATCCACTCAGAATTTATTTGTGGTGATCAAAAGTGCAAAGGGCACAGATGTAGAAAGACTATACAAATTATCCTTGCACCCGTTAGTATTTCAGCAATTTCCAGGAGCCTGGGTTTTCTCATAGAAAAGAGGACTCCTAACACTTCTTTTGAAAAGTTACAGAGCTTGTTGAAATGGCCTTTGATGGCTGAGCTTAGCAAACAGTATGTGTTCAATATTGGTCTCATTAGGGAAAGATGACACTCTGCACATTTGGTGATGTTAAACATGATTTTTTTCTTTCCTTTTAGTAACCTACTTAAATATGTATTTTTCTAAAACTCTTTACCAACTGCAAATGAAGATAATGTTTTTATAATTACTTCTGTCTGGTAATTTAGCAATTAGCTTTTACTTTTCAGACTGCAGTCCAGACTTTTGCTGTTTCTATCTATATTACATTGTTTTATTTATTTTTTTTTGTTTGTTTTTTTTTTTTTGGTCACACCCTGTAGCTCTCAGGGGTTACTCCTGGCTCTATGCTCAGAAATTGCTCCTGACAGGCTCGGGGGACCATATGGGATGCCGGGAGTTGAACCACTGTCCTTCTGCTTGCAAGGCAAAATGCATTGCCTCCATGCTATCTCTCCGGCCCCTACATTAGTTTTTTTTTAACTGATTTTTATTTTCTGTGGCTCTTGCACAAACGCATGCATAGAGCTTTTGGCCATAATCATGTATTTACCAACACAACTCAAATGACATTAAATAAGCACATTCTCTTTTCTAAAATCTATTTTATTTTCCAGGTATCAAAAATTTAAAATAATAATAATAATAATAATTTTTTTCATTGAGAACCATGGAAAGAAATACGAACATCTGAAGTTGTAATGGTTTCTGAGCTCAAAATACAGTGTCTTTTAACAGATCCATTATGCCAGCAGGTTCAGCAGAATTTATATCATATTTTTAATTAAAAATTAAAATTAAAATTATACATTATTAACATATATAATTGAAAACTTTTATTTGGTTTTTACTAGATGGAATGATATAATTACTAAAATATTATATATAAGAAAAATATATTAGTAAAACAGGGCCGGGCGGTGGCGCTAAAGGTAAGGTGCCTGCCTTGCCTGCGCTAACCTTGGACGGACCGCGGTTCGATCCCCCGGTGTCCCATATGGTCCCCCAAGCCAGGAGCAACTTCTGAGCACATAGCCAGGAGTAACCCCTGAGCGTTACTGGGTGTGGCCCAAAAACCAAAAAAAAAAAAAAAAAGAAAAAAAAAAGAAAAACAACCAAAAAGTAAAAAAAACCAAGTCACACACATGTCACTTTGGGAAAAGTTCAAATATTTCATTTGTTCCTGTTTAATAAACTGCAAACAAGGACTATTGAATTTAACTTGGGGTTTTGGGTTGTTAGGATTTTGTTGTTGTTGTTGTTTTGGGGCCACAACCATCAATGCTAAGTGGTTACTGTTGACTGTACTCAGGAATCATTCCTGGTGCTGCTTGGGAATGCCCAGGATCAAACCCAGGTGAACCACATGCAAGGCATTTGCCCTATGCCCTGTACTATCACTCCCAAATTGGGTTTTATTTTTTTAAAAGGTTTTATATATATATATATATATATATATATATATATATATATATATATATATATATACATATATGTGTATATATAGTTAAGGTAATTATACAGGCGAATCAGTGACCTTTTATGCAGACCAGAGGAAATGAAATTTAAGAAGCTCTGCAACTATATAATTACATAGGGAATATTAAAAGCAATTGTAGGAGCTTTGAAAAACACTTAAATAGCCAGTGATCATGTTATATCTTGAACAACAGGGATAACCCAGACTCCTTTTGTGTTAGCAAGGTTTGGGATTATCTTTCTGGATCTCTTGCATGTGGCCAAGAAGTAAAGAGAGATGCACAACAATTGATTTTAAGTCCCCAAAGTTTCTTGAAACACAAAGGATATTTTAGCCACCAGGAACTTGCACCCAGGTTATGCCCAGAAGGAAGGTAGTCCTGGCAGGCAGAGCCCAAAGGTCTCTCTGCCCACATGTGCCACACCATAGTCCTCACTTTACTTACAGATGATTTAAATGCTGCCAGGAAGGGCATATTCAGGGAGCTTTGGCAGTCAAAGGTCAAATCATGGCACCTAGAGAGGGCAAGTGATCTTAGAGGTTAGCTATTGATTACAATGAATATAGTGACAAGAAAAATTGTCCATTTTTAATTTAAAAACAAACAGGAAACCTGTAAAAGTATCCCTACATTACCTGCTTATATATTACTTATCTCCTCTCTCCCCTCCATTGCTATTGGGATCCTTACCAAAAGAGAAAAAAAAATGGGTGCATGTGCCAGAAATTTTGCCCCTGTAAAATCATAATCAGTGTAGATTTGGAACAATGTTTTAGTAAACATATGGCTTTGCTACTTTTGTTTAGTGTGTTAAATATAATTTGACTGCCAAAAGATTTTGTTTATTCCCTTATGTGTGACATATACCAATATGATTTTACCTCTTGCTTTTCCGGACAGAAACAAGCCCCTGGCTCATTCCCTCACAGATGTCAAGTCAGGGCCCTTAATGGAGAAATCTAGAATGAATGGAGGCTTTTTGGGAAAGAGGGAATTAGGGATTTTAGCAGTTAGAAATGTCACCCCCCAAAAAAAAAAATCACAGATTCACAGGAATCAGTGTTAAATGTATTTAGCTAGTTAATACCTGTCAGATGGTTGAAACGTGGTGCCTGATTTCATTTGTCCTGTATCATCAGTGTTAGCTTATGTCTCCTCTAGGAGAGAGCAAAGAAGAGAGAACATTCCGGAACTGGATGAATTCCTTGGGAGTCAATCCATACATTAATCACTTATACAGGTACTATTTTTGTTTGTTTGCTTGCTTGTTTGTTTGTTTTGGGGCCACACCAGGAGTCCCTCAGGTGTTACTACTGGCTCTGTGTTCAAGCTGTGGGTGAGGAAGAACCATATGGGATGGGTTGGGGGGAGTGTTGAGCCAAGGTCAGCAGCAGGCAAGGTAAATGTCCTCCTTGCTGTACTATTTATTTCTCAGGCCCCAGTACTTTTTTTGTTTTTAATTTTGCTTCAGTTTTGCAGCCATACGGCAGTTTTTCAAGTTTAAAATGTAGATATGTTTACATGAAGCACACTCTCAAAATCACAAGAATTTGGGCCGGAGAGATAGCATGGAGGTAAGGTGTTTGCCTTACCTGCAGAAGGACGGTGGTTTGAATCCCAGCATCTCATATGGTTCCCGAGCCTGCCTGGGGTGATTTCTGAGTGTAGATCCAGGAGTAGCCCCTGAGCGCTGCCAGGAGTGACCCAAAAATACACACACACACACACACACACACACACACAACACAAGAATTTGGGCCTATACTTAGAATTTTAGAATGCTGGGGAGTGGGTAGTACAGTGGCTTTGTAAAGAAAAGTGAGGTTTTATTTTTAAAAAATGTGATGATAGTGATTATTTTTGAAAATTCAACATTTGGCCAATTAGATTATTCAGCAGGTAGGGCATTTATTTTGCATGTGGTTGACCTGAATTCAATCCCAGGCACTCACCCCATCTTGTCCCCTGATCTCTGCCAGTAGTGATCCTTAGTACAGAAACAGGAATACCCCTGAGCTCCACAAGTATGACCCATAAAACAAACAAAAAATGCATCAACTTTGTAAAAATAATTTCTATTATTTTAACAATTATCCATCAGGAAAGTACTCAGTTATTAAAATTTAGAACAATTTATATATATATATACATATATATATATATATATATATATATATATATAAATTTTTGTTTGTTTGGTTTTGGGCCACTACTTCTAGCTGCACCCAGAATTTCTGCTCCAGGCAGGCTCAGGGGACCAGATGGGATGCCGGGAATCAACTTGAATTAGCCTTGTGCAAGACAAACTATTTCCCCACTGTGCTATCACTCCAGCCCATTTATAATTTTTTTTGGGTGTTTTTTGGGTCACACCCGGCAGTGCTCAGGGGTTATTCCTGGCTCCAGGCTCAGAAATTGCTCCTGGCAGGCACGGGGGACCATATGGGACACCGGGATTTGAACCGGTGACCTCCTGCATGAAAGGCAAACATCTTACCTCCATGCTATCTCTCCGGTCCCCATTTATAATTATTTTTAAAATAAAAAAAATATTTCCATGGGGCTGGAGAGATAGCATGGAGGTAAAGCGTTTGCCTTGCATGCAGAAGGTCAGTGGTTCGAATACCAGCATCCCATATGATCCCCTGAGCCTGCCAGGAGCGATTTCTGAGTGTAGAGCCAGGAGTAACCCTTGAGCGCTGCTGGGTGTAAACCCCCCCCAGAAAAAAAACCAAACAAAAAAACAAAACAAAAAATATTTTCTTCTTTGCAAAGGGAATATTTATATTTTTATAAATTCCTTAAGTATTTTTCTGTATAGTTCAGTCTATTTTTTTTCAAAACAAAGTAATTTGCTGAATATATTTTTTCCTGATTTGTGGAAGTTACTCAATTCCCTGAGATTTGTTTAATCATGTTCTTTCCTGTTTAAAAATGCCAACATTTTATTAACATTGTTAGGAATAAGAAAATATTTTACTTGGGGCCAGAGCAACAGCATAGTAGTAGGGCGTTTGCCTTGCCTGCGACTGACCCCGAGTGGATCAGATTTTGATCTCCAGTATTCTATATGGTCCCCCTTAGCCGGCCAGGGGTGATTTCTGAGCGCAAAACCAGGAGTAATCCCTAATTGCCCTGGATATGTCCCAAACCACCTCCCCCGAAAATTCTATTTTTTCCTGAGTATTTTCTGTGCTCTTCAGCAGTGTTAACATTGTGTTATTCTAGGTTGAGGTGGAAAAAATTCTTCTATTTCAAGTTATTTTTGACTCTACCAGCTGACTTTTAGAAAAATACAAAGAACCCAACTTCAGATAATTATATCTATCTATCTATCTGTCTGTCTGTCTGTCTATCTATCTATCTATCTATCTATCTATCTATCTATCTATCTATCTATCTATCTACCTACCTACCTACCTACCTATCTATCTATCTATCTATTTTTGGGGTGAGGCACACCCAGTGACGCTCAGGGGTTACTCCTGGCTATGTGCTCAGAAATCGCTCCTGGCTTGGGGAACCATATGGGATGTCGGGGAGTGAACCAAGATTCATCCTTGGTTAGTGCGTGCAAGGCAAATGCCCTACTGCTTGTGCCACTGTTCTGGCCCCAAATAATGATATACTTTTAGGAAAATTCTATAATTAAATTTATTACTTAGTTATTAAACTTAATAAAATTAATAAGTTTAACTTATTAAACTTAGTTCACACACTAAGGCAACTCCTAAATAAACATTAAACTATTATTTAAATATAAACTGAAGAATAATACAATAAAATACCAGGTTTTGAGGCTGGAACTTATGTTCCTCAGTTTAAATTCAAAAATCTTTACAATAAAAATATCAGGGGCCTGGTTGATAGTAGTTAATATGGCATATGTCTTGCATGTGTCTGACCCAGGTTCAATCCCCATCACCCATATGATCCCCTGAGGTCCATCAAGAGTGATTCTTTGTTTTGGGGAGGTGTAGTTTGGGGCCACATCCAGTGATGTTCAGATGTTACTTCCGCCTCTACACTCAGAAATTACTCCTGGCAGTGACCACAGGGGCTACCAGGGATTAAACTCACTCAGCCTCATGCAAGGCAAATGCTCTACTTGCTGTGCTATTGCACTGGCTCAGGAGTGATTGTTTGTTTGTTTTTGTTTTAGTGCCCAGCGGCACTCAGGTTACTCCTGACTCTAAACTCAGAAATAGCTCCTGGCAGTCTTGAGGGACCATATGGGAAGTTGGAATCAAACCGGGATCTCTCCCGGGTCAGTAGTGTACAAGGCAAATAATGCCCTACCCTGTGCTATCACTTCTGCTCCAGAAATGATTTTTGAGTTTAGAGCCAGGATAAGCCCCAAAGACTGCCAGGTGTTGGCCCCAAAGCAAAATGAAGCAAAAAAATTTAAAATATCTAAACAAGTATTGCTTCATTATACTGGTTACTTAATATTAGTCACTTTTGATAAGTACAGCACCGGTAGGACACTTGCCTTACATTTAACTACCCTGAATTCTATCCCTACCACCACATTTATTCCCCTGAGCCCTTCTAAGTGAGAGCTCTGAGCACAGACAGAGCCAGGAGCAAAGCTGGTATGTGGCCCCAAAACAGAACAAAAAAAAAAAAAAAAAAACACCTGAAATGAAATAAAGACATTCTGTCCTGTGATCCTCTAAGAGTAAAATGTTATAGATTGGTGTTGCTGAGTCTCCTACATCTCCTCTTCATTTTCAGTGATCTTTCAGATGCTCTAGTGATTTTCCAGCTCTATGAAATGATCCGCGTGCCTGTCAACTGGAGTCATGTCAACAAGCCTCCTTATCCTTCTCTTGGAGGGAACATGAAGAAGGTGAATGCAATAGGGACCAAGTATATTTGGGGGGCTGGGAGAGGCACACCTAGGTGTGTTCAAGAATGAGATAGAAGTGTGTATGTTTCTAATATTGCCTTTTATTTTGTTTTATTCACATAATGTAAAACCATCAACATTTATTTTTTATTCAATAATTTATTTAGATACTGTGATTACAAACATAGTTGTAGTTGGGTTTTAGTCATCACAAAAACTCCCCTCTTCACTGTGCAACCTTCCTACACCATTGCCTCCATCTCTTCCCTCTCCCATACCCCACCTGTATTCAAGACAGGCTTTCTACATCCCTCCCTCACTGACATTGTGAACATAGTTCTCAGTATAGTTATTTCTCTAACTGCACTCACCACTCTTTGTGGTGAGCTTCATATCTTGAGCTGGTCCTTCCGGTCCTCATCTCAGGGAATTATTTCAATGTCTTTAATTTTTCTTAAAACCCATAGATGAGTGAGACTAGTTTGTGTCTCTCTCCCTCTGACTAATTTTACTCAGCATAATAGATTCCATGTACATCCATGTATAGGAAATTTTCATGACTTCATCTTTCCTGATGGCTGCATAATATTCCTTTGTATATATGTACCACAGTTTCTTTAGCCATTCATCTGTTGAAGGGCATCTTGGTTGTTTCCAGAGTCTGGCTGTAATAAAAACTACTGTGATGAATATAGGTGTGAGGAAGGGATTTTTGTATTGGATTTTTGTGCTCCTATGGTATATCCCTAGGAGTGGTATAGCTGGATCAAATAGGAGCTCAATTTCCAATTTTTTGAGGAATCTCCATATTGTTTTTCATAAAGGCTGGACTAGATGGCATTCCCACCAGCAGTGAATGAGAGTTCCTTTCTCCCCACATCCCCTCTAGCACTGATTGTTCTTGTTCTTTGTGATGTTTACTAGTCTCTGTGGCTTGAAACAGTACCTCATTGTTGTTTTGATTTGCATCTCCCTGATGATTAGTGATGTGGAGCATTTTTTCATGTGCCTTTTGGCCATTTGTATTTCTTCTTTGAGGAAGTGTCTGTTCGCTTCTTCTCCCCATTTTTTGATGGGGTTAGATGTTTTTTCTTGTTAAGTTCTGTCAGTACCTTGTACATCTTAGATATTAGCCCCTTATCTGATGGGTATTAGGTGAATCGCTTCTCCCATTCTGTGGGTGGCTTTTGTATCTTAGACACTATTTCCTTTGAGGTGCAGAAGCTTCTCAGCTTAATATAGTCCCATTTGTGTATCTCTGCTTCAACTTGTTTGGAGAGTGCTGTTTCTTCCTTGAAGATGTCTTTTGTTTCAATGTCCTGGAGTGTTTTACCTACATGTTGTTCTATATACCTTATGGTTTCAGTGTGTGTGTGTGTGTGTGTGTGTGTGTTTGTGTTTCAGCATGAGGCCCAAGGATGTGATAGTTTGTGGGAATTTTCTGGGCCACCTTTGGTGCTGGGAATTACTTGAGCCACCCTGGCCAGGTTTTGTCAAGGTGGGGATCAGGGCTACAACTGGGTATTTGGGAGTCCATGTGAGACTGGGCGTTGAACCTTGGTAAGGTGCATACTAGCCTGCGCCCTGATCCATAAACTACCTCAGAGTTTCTAAATTCACTCTGATTACTTTGACCTGAAACATATGCCTGGAGTTTTTCCTATGTTAAGTCTGTTCCTGTTGTTCTGATTCAACATGAAATGGATTAAAAAGCTTCTTAACCTTTTTACTAATATGCTCTAATAGGCATTTGGAAAGATGAGCAGTGTGATTTATGCAGTTGTTTTGTTTTCAACAGCACACAGTACTTAGTGTTCTTTTAGATGCATCAGAGATGCATTTCAATTTATGATCACAAGAATTTTCCCAGTCTTTACTGGCTGTTTGTTAATACTTTCCAACAGGTATTTATTCCCTACTACCTGTTTATGGAAATTCAGGATATTAAAAATAGAGCAAGGCATGAAATTGTTCCTTAGGAAGCCTTAAAGAAATGCAGAAGATCCAATATATGTGCTAGGCACTATAATAAGCACTGAATACACAAAAAGGAACATTTTGAGTCCTAAGGATGAAAAGATCACAGTCATAAAAGGCTTCATGCAGGAGGTGGTATTTGATATAAACTTTGAGAAATGGATAGAATTTGGTCAGAAGACCAAATTAAAGGCTTAAGATTACAAAGGAGAGTAATAGCAAGTACAGAGTGTGTTTCTGGGAATTGGGGAGACTAGTTGGGCATAGAAGATGACCCCGATAAAGAAAAAGAGCCTGGACACTCAGTGTTTGGACTAGAGCCAGATGTTGAAAAGCCTTTGGATGTCAGATTAAAGAGATGGTTTAAACTGTATGTAATGGGAAACTAGGAGCTATTTTATGCAGGCTAGAGACTTGATTATAGTTGAAGGGAGATTGTCTGGCTAGTGAAAAGTGCTTTCTTCCACTATTCTCCTTCCTAAACAAGGGGTTTATGGTATTTTTCCTATTCAAGTTTGTTCTGTTAAATTGCTACTATTAAATTCAATTTGGGGGGCCTGAGTGATAATAGAACGGTAGGTCGCTTGACTGGCACACAGCTGATGTAGGACAGATGGTGGTTCGAAGCTCAGCGTCCCATATGGTCCCCCGAGCCTGCCAGGAGCGGTTTCTGAGCACAGAGCCAGGAGTAACCCCTGAGCACTGCTGGGTGTGATCCCCCGCCCAAACAAAACAAAACAAAACAAAATTTTAATTTTGGTTTGGTTTTCCTTTAAACTTTTTTCTCGAAATCATAAGCTTTCTAGATACAAAATATGTTGGGCTTGGTCTTGTAAACTTTTTTTTTAATTTAACTGTATCTTTTTATTTAAAATTATGTAACTAATTTTAGAAGTGAAGGGGCAGACTAAGACAGACTAAGACACTTGTCTTAGAAGTGAAGTGAAGTAGAAGTGAAGGGGCAGACTAAGACAGACTAAGACACTTGTCTTGCTTGTAGCCAACCCCAATTCAATTCCCAGCATCACATATAATCCCCTGAATACTGCCAGGGATCACTGCTGAGCACAGAGCTAGGAGTAACCCCTGAGGGCTGCCAGCTGTGACTTCAAAACAACAATAATACACATTTACATATATTTATACATATATGCATATTAATGGACTGGGACAGAGAGCTAGCTCAGAGCTGAGTGCATACTTTGTCAGGTTTGATCTCTGGCAGCATTCCAGCATTCCAGGACTAACAGTCCCCCCCCCAGCATTCCAGGACTGACCCCCTGAGCACAGAGCTGGAAGTAGCCCATAATCACTGCCATCCATTCTAGGTTCGCACGTGCAAGGCAAATGCTCTACTGCTTGTGCCACCGCTCTGGCCCTGCCCTAATATTTTTAAAATTTCTATATTTACATCTTCAGGTTTCTCCTTCCTTTCCAGAATTTTTTTATTTTTTTATTTCTTGGTTTACGGGCCAAACCCAGTGGCACTCAGAGGTTACTCCTGACTATCTGCTCAGAAATAGCTCCTGGCAGGCATGGGGGACCATATGGGACGCTGTGATTTGAACCAGCCACCTTAGGTCCTGGATCGGCTGCTTGCAAGGCAAATGCAGCTGTGCTATCTCTCCGGCCCCCCCCTTTCCAGAATTTTAAGTACAGCTATAAATATGGCTTACTTCTAGAAATACAAGTTCTTTCTCTAGCCTGCTGCTTCTATAGCTCTATAAGGTGTTTTGTCATGGGCTAGAGTGATAGAACAGCAGGTAGGGCAGTTGCCTTGCACATGACTGGCCCAGGTTCAATCCCCAGCATCCCATATGGTCCTTGAGCATCACCAGGAGTAATTCTTTAGTACAGAACCTTCTCTCTTTTCTTTTCCCTTTCATTGCTAGTCATATTATCCCAAGTCGCTACAATAGAAACCTTGAATTTATTTTCTTTTTTTAGGTTCCACCAGTTTTATTTTTTTCTTTATTTAAGCACCATGATTACATACATGATTGTTAGTTGGGTATCAGTCATAAAAAGAACACCCCCCCTTCACCAGTGCAATTTTCCCAACACCAATGCCCCTCATCTTCCTCCTTCCCCACCCCCGCCATATTCAAGACAGACATTCTACTTTTCTCACTCATTAACATTGTCATGATCATTAGTGTAGTCATCTCTCTAACTGAACTCACCACTCTATGTGGTGAGCTTCACATCAAGAGCCAGTCCTTCGGGGTCGGTGAGGTGATGCTAGAGGTAAGGTGTCTGCCTTGCAAGCGCTAGCCAAGGAAGGACCTCGGTTCGATCCCCCAGCATTCCATATGTTCCCCCCAAGCCAGGGCAATTTCTGAGTGCTTAGCCAGGAGTAACCCCTGAGCATCAAATGAGTGGTCTGAAAAACAATAAAAAAAAAAAAAAAGAACCAGGTCTTCCAGCCCTCATCTCTGTTGTCTTTGGGAATTATTAAAATAATGTCTTTTGTTTTTCTTAAAACCCATAGATAAGTGAAACTATTCTGTTTGTGTCTCTCTCCCTCTAATTTCACTCAGCATAATAGATCCCATGTACATCTATGTATAGGAAAACGTCATGACTTCATCTCTCCTGATGGCTGCATAATATTCCATAAAACCCTGAATTCCTTTCTCACCCTCATTGCCCTCAGGAATTTTAGTAAAACTGTAAGACAGAAAATTGAATGATTATTACAATATATGAGAAAATTCTCTTATTGAAATGGATGTCCATGGAAAATTGGGCTCTCCTGTTTGCATGTATATAATCAGGGCGCAGATTATTTTTCCATTATATAAGGAATCTGTGCCCTATTTTCTCAATTTTGTGTTCTTTTATTAATATTATTTCTATAATGTAACCTATATTGTAACTATAATATGACATCATTATTGAGAAGGAGGATATTGGAATCACTGAGTTTCTGCATTTAAAAAAAGGAATCTAGGGCGGGAGTGATAGCACAGTGGGTAGGGCATTTGCTTTGAATGCAGTCGACCTATGTTCTATCACTGGCATCCCATCTGGTCTCTGGAGCTGGCCAGGAGTAATTTCTGAATGCAGGGCAAGAAGTAGCCCCTGAGCACCACTTAATGTGGCCTAAAAACCAAACCAAACCAAACCAAACCAAAACAAAACAAAACAAAACAAAACAAAAATAGGCAGCCTATATGGGCTTGAAAGATATACAGTGGTTAGAGTGCTTGCCCTATACATGGCAGACCTAGGTTTGACGCCCCCTTCCCGACCCCAGAACCCCATTCTTATTCTCGAGCTCCACCAGGATTGATCTCTGAGTATAGAGCCAGGAATAAGCCCTGAACAATGCTAGTTGTGGCCCTAAAACAACAAAAAGGAATAAAATTCGATTATTTTCTTTTTTGTTGTTGTTGTTGTTGTTTTTGTTTTTGGGCCACACCCGGCGGTGCTCAGGGGTTACTCCTGGCTGTCTGCTCAGAAATAGCTCTTGGCAGGCACGGGGGACCATTTGGGACACCGGGATTCGAACCAAACACCTGTGGTCCTGGATCGGCTGCTTGCAAGGCAAACGCCGCTGTGTTATCTCTGATTATTTTCTTTAACCTAAGAGAAGCTGGTATTGTTACTTGCATTTTATTTTGTTGTTTGTTATTTGTAAAAAATTGATGTTTGAAATTTTGGATTTCCTTTTTATTGAGTAACCCCAGTGGCGCTCAGGGGTTACTCCTGGCTCTACACTCAGAAATCACTCCTGGGGGGCCGGAGAGATAGCATGGAGGTAAGGCGTTTGCCTTTCATGCAGGAGGTCATCGGTTCTAATCCCGGCGCCCCATATGGTCCCCCGTGCCAGCCAGGAGCAATTTCTGAGCCTGGAGCCAGGAATAATCCCTGAGCACTGCCGGGTGTGACCCAAAAACCAAAATTAAATAAATAAACAAATAAATAAATAAATAAATAGAAATCACTCCTGGTAGTTTTGGGGGACCATGTGGGGTGCCGGGGATGGAACCCAGGTCTGACCTGGGTCAACAGTTTGCAAGGCAAATGCCCTACTGCTGTGCTATCACTCTGTCCCTGAATTCCCTTTTTAAAAGAATGATGATGGTGCACAAATTTTGTTACTGTGTGGTTTCTTTCTCATCTTTTCTGGAAATAATTTCTTGTTCTTATGAGAAGAAATTTATCTGTGTGCCTTAGGCTAAACTGTTTTGTATTAATAGAATCTTGACTAAGTGTGTGTATATGTAATGTGGAGGGTGGAATAAGAGAGGAAATGATCCAGTTTTTTCTGAACTAATGTTTTCCCAAAACAATTTTTTTAATCTAATTCTCAAAGGATTTAGCAAGCTTTTTTTGCTTCTGATATTATAAGAATATGGAAACTTATAATTTCACTGGAATAAAAAGACTTATTTGACTAAGAATACACATACATACTTATCCTTAAGTAAGAAATATAGGAACCGGGGAGATAGTATAGAAGATAAGGTGCTTGCTTTGCATGCTGCCAACCCAGGTTTAATTCCAATGAGCCCTACCACGAGTGATCCCTGAGCACAGAGGCAGGAGTAAAGCACTGAATCTGGTCCAGTGTGACTCTCTCCCCTACTTTTGAGGTTAATTTAAACTAATATGCATGTGCATGGAAGTGTAAAAAAGTACTTTGCCTTCAATGTTTAAGGAGTTACATAAGTTTTATGGCTTTACATTGCTTTGTGTGCTGCTAAGAAATATTATGTATTACAATCTGGGGACTTGAGGGACAAAGTAATTGTACATGGGTTCTGTTTTATTTTTCTTAATGTTCTTTGGCTGAAAGTTCAAAGTTAAGATATCAGCAAGGGGACTTCTGAGAATTCTGTTTATGGGTGATTGTCCTTCCACTGTAACTTTACCTTGTCCTCTTTCTTTGCATCTTTGTTCTCATAATTAAAAATAAAAAATTAAAAAAAAGGAAAAGAAGAAAAGAAAAAGACATTTAATACTAGGTGATTAGATTTAATAAAGCTCTTTGGAGCCAGGATAAACCAACATTTACCAGAGAGGAGAGAAAAGGTCTTTGATTCCTGGGATGAAGGAGTTAGCAGGCTAATGATTTTCATGGAGTTCCTTCATTAGATGCTTATGAGAGTCAGGGCAGCGAGTTGGGGTGGTGGGATATGGTTTAGATTTGTTCATGTTATAATTTGGGTTCTCTGATGCTCTCATTGGCAAAAGAAGTACCTGAAATGCTAAGTAAAACATGATACATAAATGCTACAAAATCAGGTCATGGTCTAGAAAAAAAGAATTCCCTTTGAAGAATGTGGGCTAAAAACTGAATTTCCAGGGATGATTACAAGCTTGATAAAAAGTATGGAAATGGAAATGCTTAGGGAAACAACTTTTTCTTCATTTCTTAAGTTTAGAAAAGTAGTATTTCATTGGTGTGATGAAGGAAACATCACCAACTTGCCATCAGTCAGCTGTCATCTTGGGCAATCAGAAGGACTTTCAGAATCAGAGGAGACTGAGATGTTGCTTAGCTGGCTGCTGCCAAGGTTAATGCCAAGGTTAATACAAGGCTGCTTGGTTCCTCACAGCAGGGGAATGGGTAAAGTGATTTCCTTTATTCCCCAAGGTTCATGTGATGACCTGGAAATGTGGGGGATATCATTTTTCAGGTGGCCAGATGAAAGACATTCAAGAGAAACTTTAAAAAAAAAAAAAGTTTTTTCTACCCAACCTTTGTTTTTCTGTTTGTAGATTGAAAATTGCAACTATGCAGTGGAACTTGGGAAGAATAAGGCCAAATTCTCCTTGGTTGGCATAGCTGGACAGGACCTGAATGAAGGGAATGCAACCCTGACTCTGGCATTGGTCTGGCAGCTGATGAGAAGGTAACAAGTGTTAAGAGGTTCATAGCAGCTCTGAGATTTATATGCATAGACTATTAGATTTGCTGCACTCTGAGTATATAGTGCTGCAAGTCATGTGAACTATGATGCCGGCTGGTTTGGGAGAGAGAACAGAAATATGCAGAGCAAAACTGGAGCTTTGAAACAGCTTACTGTGAGCAGCAAATTGTGCCTTCTTGTATGAGTGTATCAATCCTGAAAGACTCGGTTGCATTAATTAATGCCTTTGAAAGGCTGCTTTGGAAGGAGTTGTTTTTATTTTGAAAATTTCCACATTAAAGTTTTTGTTTATGATTATTAAGCTTCATGACTTTGGAATGTAACCAAGTGAAAATATGAGACTAAAATTAGAACTATCAGAAGGTAATGTTTTTATACTTATCTAAATACTGATCTAAATAATGAGATAGCAGATCCCCACCCCTTCAGTCTCAACTATACATCTTTTCTGTTACAGATACACATTGAATGTGTTATCAGATCTTGGAGAAGGTGAAAAAGTAAATGATGATATTATCATTAAATGGGTCAATCAGACTCTCAAAAATGCAAACAAAAAGACTTCTATTACCAGCTTCAAGGTAATCAAATGCTATTTAATAGATTTCATAGTTAAAAATGTAGGAAAGAATTTTTATTGGAAATAATATAAATGTTAAAAATGACAGAATATTCTATTTGAGAACGTAACTTATGAACTTAGTCATACTAATTATATGGCATGTATAAACCAAAAGAGTTCAGTTTGAATTCAGTACTTTTATTCAGTTTTCATATTTAATATAAATGCAGATTCATATGATCAGACTTTAGATATTTAAGCTAAAAAAGAAAGAGTAAAATAGAACCAAAAATTCCAATTACCAAGTGAAAATATACAAAAGCTGTTGTTTATAAAGGACCTATCATGTTTTGTGCCCCCAGCAGCAGTCTGAGTTCTAATGACATCATTTCCAAACCTAACAGAGCCAACCAAATCGATTCAAGTGAGAATTGAGAAAACTGGTAGGAAAATAATACTTGTTATCTGGCTTCATAATGGCACTAACACGCACCTCTCCAAGCATCTGTGGATGGTCCATAAAGTTCTTAAATCATGATCTGCACATACATACCCACTAATTGTCATGCATCTCCATTATGTGTTATTTCTGCATGCAACTGAAAGCATGTCTGCTTGTCAACACCCATCCATGAGTTTTGTGCTTGTGACTTGTGAGATATTTGCACCCACTCGTATGTTGTAGAAAATAAGAATGCAGGCTGATGAAATCCTGCCATGAGCATTATATACCCACCTTTATTCTCTTGCATTTGCTTTTTACATTTAACAGCATTGTGGAGTAGGGGGAAAATAGATAAGTACATGTGATTTTTTTCATATCAACCAAACACTGAGCCCCAAAGTAGTTTTAATAAGATAGTGTACAAATGTGCCTTTTCTAGTTCCATTTGGGGTGGAATTAATGACACTGAGTTTTATTGTTGGTCATTTATTTAAAAAGATGTAATTTCATTCTAATATTTGCCTAGATTTTTAGACATAAAATATCATATAATGTAAAATAGGAAACATAAAATTACCTTACAATGATCTTTATCAAATGTTATATTGAGTTTTGGGGAGGTACTAGGTGGTAGGTAGGGTGTATGCAAGGCTGATCAGCATTCTAGTTTTATGTGTGTCATCATATAGTTCCCAAACACCAACAGATATGCCTTGGTAGTCAAAAACCACTGCTGGAGGCAGGGTTCTGTGGTCCCTGGCATCACAAAGACCCAAAAACCTCATCTTTGTAGATCTGAGCACTGAACCCCTAGCACTGGGAGAAGTTCCTGAGCCCCCCGAGTGCCACTTGAAAGGTTCCCAAAAATGTCATATCAAAACTACATGTATTTATATGCTTCTTAATTTACATCATCAAGCAAGTAAATAATCTAAATCAGGGTAGGAGAATGGGGACACTGATAAAGGGAAGGTGACACTGGTGGTAGGATTGATATTTGAACATTTAGTGCCTTAAACAAATGTATTATGAATAACTTGGTAAATTATGGTTATATAATAAAATTTAGTAAAGATAAATAAAATGAGTAGCAATATCAAGATCCAAATGGATATTGACTGAGCTCTTACTATGAAGCATGAAGTAACTTTCCTAGGTAAAGGAAACGCTAGAGAACATAAGAAACTAATCTGGGGGCCGAAGAGATAGCACAGCAGCATTTGCCTTGCAAGCAGCCGATCCAGGACCTAAGGTGGTTGGTGGACCCCAGTGCCTGACAGGAACTATTTCTGAGCAGATAGCAGAAGTAACCCCTGGCACTGCCAGTTGTGCCCCCCCCCAAAAAAAAACAAAAATAAAATAAAAAAGAAACTAATCTGGTCCTCAGACCACTCTTTTTTTGTTTGTTTTTTTGAGGGGGCTTTTTTTTTTTTTTTTTTTAATGCTCAGGGGTTACTCCTGGCTATGTGTTCAGAAATTACCCCTGGCTTGGGGCGACAATATGGGATGTTGGGGATAGAACCAAAGTCCGTCCTAGGCTAGTGCTAGCAAGGCAGACGCCTTATGTCTAGCTCCACCTCTCCCTTTTTTTTTTTTTTAATTTGAAAGACCAGGGATGATCCCTGAGCTCTGAATCAAGACAAGAGTAATCCTTGAGCATCACCACAGAGGGCCCCAAAACCAAAACCAAAACCAATAATCCTAACTACTTCACCCCACACCCAGTCCTGAATTCTACCTTACCAAGCATCTTAGAAATTTATGTCATTTTCTCAGTAACTCTATAAGCATAAAAATGTGAGGACAAGAAGTTAACGCACTTGCCCCTAGCCATACCTCTCTTAAGTAGAATAGTTGAAGGCCCTTGCTGATCTCTTGAACTGCTGAGTATAAAGGCTGGGCTGATAAGGTCCTTTAGCTTCTTTGCAGCTTTGTGGGTCCCCCTCCCCTTGCTCATTCATTATTGAAATAGCCAGAGCTGCCTTTTGCTAAGTGGTTGACTCATTCCCCTGCACAGAGGCTGCTATTCTTGAGCCAAGAGGAGAAAGAGAGGGGAATCACAATTTAGGGAGTCAGCATTACTAGAACATTAAGAGTGTTGAGGACTGGGGCCGGAGAGAGAGCATGGAAGTAGTGTGTTTACCTTCCATGCAGAAGGACGGTGGTTTGAATGTTGACATCCCATATGGTCCCCCAAGCCTGCCAGGAGCAATTTCTGAGTGCAGAGCCGGAGTATCCCCTGAGCGCTGCTGGGTGTGACCCAAAAAACAAACAAACAAACAAACAAACAAAACAAAAAAAGAAAACAATAAAATCAAGCCATTCTGTTTTTGAATATATATAGTAAAAGTAAGCAAACAGAAAATGTCTTCTTTTTGTTTGGATCATACCAGGTAGTGTTCAGGGTTCTTGGATCTTGGATCTGTGCTCAGAAATGACTCCTGGTGATACTCAGGGGACCATATGTGATGCTGGGAGTTTGGACCAGATTTAGTTTCATACAAGACAGTGCCTTGGCTTTTTGTACTACCTCTGGAGCCCAAAAATTTAAAATGTATTTTATAATGCAATAAATAAGATTTGGAAGCTAGGAGAAGTGGGAGATTTACATCATACACAGATATTACTCTTTGCTCAAGTAATCCTGGGGATTACTGGGGATCAAATCTGGATCAGCTGTTTGCAAGACTAGCAGTTTGCTCTATCTCCTATCTTTCTGGCCCATAAATATGAAGCTTATTTTAGACAGTAGAACAGAGTACATTAATCTAGAAAACTTATTAAAAAATGTAAATGTGGGGCTGTAGTAGCACAGTGGGTAGGGCATTTGCTTTACACGTGTCTAATGTGGTTATGATCCTGGCATCCCATATGGTCCCCAAGCCTGTCAGGAGTAATTTCTGAGCATAGAGACAGGAGTAACCTCTGAGCATTGTCATGAATGGCCCAAAAGCAAACAAAAAAGTAAATGCCTCATCCTATTCCCAGTTCATCAGATCCATTTCAGAATGGAGAGAAATTGGTGCTTTTAAAGATGCCTCAGGTGATTTCCACAGAGATATGCTGCAGATAACACACTGAGAGAACAGAGAGAACATAGGTGATAACTTTTCAGAAGATATAAATGTCCAAAACAAAACAGCCCCACAAAAAAGCAAAATACAGATCTAGAATGCCAACATAAGATAGACAACAATGTTGTGAAGCACTTGCCTTATATAAGGATGACCCTGGTTGGATCCTAAGACCCTGAGCAACTCTGGGATTGACCCCCAAGCACCATTGGCAGTAGTCATCACCAAAATAGATCACACCCTAATTATTCCTCAACTGCTACTCCTTCCCAAATACCTATTTTACAAAATCCACTTTCTCAGTAAGGAGGAAGATAGTTTTTTTTTTTCAAATGAATACATGTAGTAAGATTGTGGCACCAAAACAGTCTGCAACTTGAGTTCAAACATTGGTTTTGATTTTTCATTTATTTTTTAATTAATTAAGATTGATTTAACATTGTTTTATCAAAAATTTGGTGACAGTATTAAATGCTGTCGCTTCTTTTTGTCCTGAGTCCCAGGCATTCTGTGAAGTTCTCATTTTAGTGATTAGGAAAGGATATTTGAGAATGCAGTAGCAGAAATCCTACTTTAAGTGGTTTGAACTGAAGAGAAGGGCAAATAACTGAAATAGAAATCCAGAGGGAGGGTATATTTCAGGGTTGGTTGAATGCTAATGGTAGTAAAGTTCATAGCACAGGTTGTCATCCATTTCTGGTTTGTCCCATTAAGTGCCATCTTCAGTCTCAAACTGGTTTTTATCATGGTAACAGGACTGCTACTACTGGTGACAGAGGATTCATCCTCTTACTCATTTTCAGCAGGAGATGGCTTCCCATAGCTCCTGAATAGGAAGCACCTCATAGAGACCAGAGTGATTGTACATGCACTCACATACAGAGGACTCTGGTTCATCCTCCTACCACATATGGACATTGAGTTCTATCAGGAATAATCCCTGAACACAGAGATGGAAGCAGCCCCTGAGCACTGCCTGATATAACTCTAAAACCCCCAAATAAATAGCTATTTATGGGGCTAATCATTGGATTTAGATTCATATTTTCCAAACATTTTTGTTTGTTTCTTTTTTGGGCCATAGCTGGTGATGCTCAGGGGTTACTCCTGGCTATGTGCTCAGAAATCATTTCTAACAGAACCCACATCTTTGCATTGAATTTCTTCCTTCACAGCACATGTCTTTAAGGAAAGCAAACTCTCCTCACACTCCAAAGGTGATCCTGAATTACCATGCACTCCTCAATGGAAATCAGGCGATAAATGTTCTTCTTTATAGTCCATATACAGTGCCTAAACAGACATTCCGTAATGGCTATAGCAATAAATTTTGTGGAGGAGTGTCTAAAGGGGGAAAAGGTCTAAAATACTCCTTAGGGAAACAAAAAAGAAAAAAGTTTGGGAGGCTGGAGCGATGGCACAGTGGTAAGGCATTTGCCTTGACGCTGCTGACCCAGGACAGACCTCGGTTCAATCCCCTGGTGTCCCATATGGTTCCTCAAGCCAGGAGAGATTTCTGAGTGCATAGCCAGGAGTAACACCTGAGCATCACTGGGTGCCAAAACTCAAAACAGACAAAAAAATCTAAAAAAAAAAAAATGACTGAGGGAGAGATAACTATGGGCTAATTCAGGTCCAGCTTTTGCACCACATAGTCCCCTTGGTACACTGGGAACAAACTCTAAGAGCTGGGAGTAGGCTCTGAGCACTGCCAAGTATGGCTCCCAAACTGAAAGACTTAAAAAGAAGTAAAGGCATAACTCTAAGACGTCTAGGAAATAATTTTGTATAATTTTCAAAGCCATTTAAAGTTATCTTCTATTCCCTTTCAAAGTTTTGTTTTCTATAGTCTAAGTATCATACTTATCATATTTTTGGACTTGTCATATTCACAAAGCTTATTCAAATTATGACAACTCTGCACTTTAGTCTTTACTAAAGGAAAGGTTTGTTTTCAGGGATTTGTGATTGTGTGCTTGTTGCAGATGAACGAAAACATATAAGTGGCCTTCAATTTTATGGCTATCATCGGGAGAGTCTGACATTTATGCAGATTAAATAATGTTCAAGAATACTCATTATTCTTATTTTCTAGGACAAATCTATTAGCACAAGTTTACCTGTTCTGGATTTAATAGATGCAATTGCACCAAATGCAGTTCGTCAAGAAATGATCACACGAGAAAACTTTTCAGATGAGGACAAGTTGAACAATGCTAAGTAAGCCTTTATTGTTAAACACAGTGACTCACTCATTCTTTGAAATCCTTACAAGAAAATTTATCCTTAAAGGTCACATTTTACTTATTTATTTATTTTTTGAAGCATGCCTGGCAATGCTACAAGATTATTCCTAGTTTGCACTCAGGGAATCATTCCTGGTGGTAAATTCAGTTCAGTAAGGGATGCCAGAGATCAAACTCAGGGTGTCACATGCAAACTTATTTTTATACCCATTGTACTCTCTGGTGCCCAAGGTCACACTTATTTTACAGAGAATATGATATAAAAACTATTAAATTTAATCTTATAAAGTTAGCACTATCAAAATGCTTCGTCCTTTTTTTTTTAATTAATAATAAGTTAAATACAGTAGAAAGCAGACACCAAGATGTTTTTCTTCTCTCTTCAAGGTACGCCATTTCAGTTGCTCGAAAGATTGGTGCCCGGATATATGCTTTACCTGATGACCTTGTAGAAGTGAAACCAAAGATGGTTATGACTGTATTTGCATGCTTAATGGGAAAGGGATTGAACAGAATAAAATAATGAAAGAGTTAACATGATTTTCTGCCACATTAAAAACACTGAATGCCTCAGTTTACAGAATTCTAAAATGTAGTCAGTATAAAACCAGAGATTATTTGTATGCTTAATATTGTTCTATAATTCATGAATAAATTCAACATCCTGTTTATACTGGTTAGGGTTTCTCAACCCTGCTGAATATTATGATTCTGATACAATCAGTTCTAATAGTAGAATTTTTTCATTGTCAAGCTGATGTTTCATCATTAAATTATTTTCATTTCCTTAGTCTCATTAAGCAAGACTCATTTCTTTTTTTCATAGTTCAAAAAAATCAATACAAGAATTTTTCACTTCCTGCTGTGAAATGTGTTTTGACTTTGTGTGTCTGTTAATTTTAGTCACAAATATATTCATTGTCATAATCCAGGTTAATTAACTTATTTCTCCAGCTATGTGAAGTGGTCTAAAGCTTTAACTTTTCTATACATTTCTATATTGTCTAAAATTTGTAAGTGACAATTATTGGTTATTAAGATTAAACTTTTTTATATGAAGACTCACTTTGAATAAACCCCAAATTTCTTCTCTTATAAAAGTATAAATTCTTTTACTTAACACCTAATTTTAACTATCCTTTACTTATATGCTAGTTTAGTAACACAGTTTTAACTATGCAGCATATATATGTAGGTTGGAGGCTATTAGAGAGAGGTGTTGGGCTTTGTGTGTGTGTTTTGTCCTTGATTTACCAGGTTTACTTAAATTGCATGTCCAATAGGCAGACAACCATCAAGTATTTATTATACTCTAGTATGTTGTAACATTTTTTCATTTATAGATATCTGATATGTGAAGATTTATTTTTGAAATGTTCATTTTGAGGGCTGGAAAAGTAGCAGTGTGAGTAGGAAGTTTATCTTGTATGCAGTTGACCTAGGTTCAATCTCTGGTATCCCATATTGCTCCCTGAGCAGCACCAGGAGTAATTAGTGAGTGCAGAACTAGGAATAAACCCTGATCATCACCATGTATGGGCCAAAAATCAATAGAGGAAAGAGAAGGAGATAGGAAGGATGGGAATCATTTGGACAGAGAGGGCTAGTACTGCTAATAGGACACTTGCCTTACACTTGAAGTTGTTAACCCAGGTTTGATCCCTAGCACCCCAAGCATCCCAAGCCCACCAAGATTGATCCCTGAACACAAAGCAGCAGAAAAACCTGAAATAGAAGAGTGTGACCCAGAAAACTGAAAATAAATATCAATTTTGGACAGTGACTTTTTCACCAACTTTTTTCAAATATCTATATTTGGACATCAGCTCCAGCATCTTGGGTCTTTTTGATGCTGCATTCGGGGCTTCATTCATATCACACATGGTAATTTTGATCTACTCATATTATAAAATGCCCATTGACTATCTTTAGCAGAATGAAGCACAAAGCTAATATTGAACATAAACTATTATCATATTTTTTATAGAAGCCTATAGATGTTTGGTTAATGCTTATATTAATAAGAGCAAAAGGTTCAGAATTACTTTTGTCTGCACATTTTTGCCATAGACAAGTCTACTGACAGTTCATAAATGTTTCCTCCGTTCTACTGTAAATGCAACTATTCTTCAACAAAGATGTTTGTCACTTTAACCCTGTGAATAAGTGGTCTAATCTGGGAGAATGTCAGTGGTTCTTTTATTCTTTCATAGGAAAATTGTAGTAAAGACCGATTACATGATTACTACAAATTTAATTATCCTGAATCAATTCAAGTGAATGAATTAATAAATTTGTCTATTATAATCTAGTTATGATTCCAAATAAGAATTAAGTTGAGAAAAATATAAAGTTTCCTGGCTGTGAATTTCAGATCCTACTTAAAAAAAAAAAAAAAGACTAAACCTTGGGGCTGGAGAGATAGCATGTAGGTAAGGCTTTTGCCTTACCCAGCATCCCATATTGCCCCCGAGCCTGCCAGGAGTGATTTCTGAGCTTAGAGCTAGGAGTAACCCCTGAGCGCTGCTGGGTGTGACCCCAAAACAAACAAACAAACAAAAAAGGACTAAACCAATAGGAACTTGAAACAGTGACAAATGCAGAGAGGAAATAAGAAGGGGAAAGAAATACTTTGAAGGGTGAAAATGATTTGGTCAGGGATGTTCTAAGATGTATATTTGCACTGAGAAATGAATGATGAAAAGCCTGATAATACAGAGGGAACAAGTGTACAGGCTCAGGTGTGAAGAGTTTATAAACAATTTAGAAGGGGAAAAAGGCAAATGTAGAGAGGTGTGGGCTTGACACAATTGACTGAGATTTATAGAGAGTTCTATGGATTACTAAATACCCAAGCTTGAAAATTAGTAAATTTTATTAAAATTAGTAAGTACCAGAAGCTTGAAAAGTCTATAGATAAAAGTGGCCACTGTGTTTCTGCTCCATCTGAATCCCTGCCCTAAAACACTGGGAATTGTGCATGGCCAAGTGTTGAACTCATTCTGCCACTGGACGACAAAGACTAAGCACAGTTAAAAAAAAAAAAGACAAATAATGGGTCTTTGTGTCCAATGGCCACAGATGTATTGAGAAGCTGCTTTGACCTTATACTGAAGTCACAACCTCACAACAGTATGAAACATTATAGAATGGAGATGTAGGATCTACTGAAGGGAAAGGATAAAATGATTTTGGGAGACAAATGAAAATGTTTGAAAAGTTCCCAGAGAAAATTTAAAAGGGAATCTGATGAGAAATGATAGATTTAGAAAACTGAAATCTGTTGTTGGGGCAAGGATGGAGCCACAGGTTGGGGTCAGAGAGGAACTACTGGAGGCACAGTTTCTAATACCTATCACTGGACTTTCAGAGGTGAGGAATTTGCTTAAAGTTTGGTCCATCAGCAACAGCAGAGTATTGAAGGAAGAGTTGCTGTGTGTGCGTGCGTGCGTGCGTGTGTGTGTGTGTGTGTTTTGGGGCCATATCAGTCGATGCTTAGGGGTTTACTCCTGGCTCTGCTCTCAGGAATTATTCTTGGCAGGTTCAAGATTGCCAGCGACTGAACCAAGGTCAGCCACTGCCCGCTATACTATCTATTGCTTTGGTTTGATGTTGCAGGGAACTTTTGCCTAATCAAGGACCTTCTAAAACCGTATATATTCATGGGAAACAGAATAAAGCCCACATGCTGTAGTTAGTCCTAAAAGTGTGCTTCTCCAGTGGTTCCTGGTTGCTACACTTAAACTCTGGGAGAATAAATGCCCCAAATCTGGGTCATGAGAATTTGTGTGTGAGCGGGCATTGCCCCAGGGTTCAACTGTTCTTTTCTTAATAATTAAACATTGTGATTACAAAGTTACATAGTTCATAGTACATAGTTACAAAGTTCATAGTAACAGTTGTTTCTTTTCCACGATTGCAAAGTTGTTCATGATGAGTTTCTGTCATATAACCTACAACACCCTTCACTAGTGCACATTTCCTGCCACCAATGTCTCCAGTTTCCTCCTGCCCTCCCCCAACACCTGCCTGGTTGTTATTGTTGTTCTTCATTCTTTTCTTCCTCCTCTTCTTCCTCCTCTCCCTCCACGTCTTCTTCCTCTTCCCTTTTCTCTCTCCCTCTTTCTCTCCCTTTTCCTTTTAGACACTGCAGTTTGCAATATTGTATCACACTTATCATTTTGTCTCCTTTCATGAAGCTCCCAGTTATTGTCCAGAGTGATCATTTCCAGCTATCATATGGATCTGACAGTTTTACATCACACAAACAGACACTGAATAAAATCCAGGCTTTGGAACCTTAGGTACTGAGGGTGCAGCTGTTGAGGCTCCCCTTGACACTTGCATGGGACAATTAGACAATTCCCTCGGGTGGGGGTGTGATGGATTAAAAGTTAAGAGTCAGATATTCACTTACTGCCTCCTTCTTTCTCACTTAAAATGCTGCGGGATATCACTTTACCTCCTTCCGATTTAAAATTTTATTTTTAAAATTTTTTAAAAAAATACAATAAGGGCCAAAAAAAAAAAACAACAACAACCTGCGAGAGGGTCTGGAGGGAGAGAGAGGGAGGGAAGGGGGAGAGAGAGAGAGAGAGAGAGAGAGAGAGAGAGAGAGAGAGAGAGAGAGAGAGAGAGAGAGAGAGAGAGAGAGAGAGAGAGAGAGAGAGAGAGGATTCCTTGGGTGTCCCATATGATCCTCCAAGCCACAAGCGATTTCTGAGCGCATAGCCAGGAGGAACCCCAGAGCGTCACCGGTGTGGCCCAAACACCCCACCCCAAGTCGACTGAAGAAATCCACTGCCGCCGTTATCCCACACCTCCACCAGCATCTGGGAGCAAAGAAGGCCAGAGCATGGATGAGGAGCCTTTTCACATCTCTCTGCATCCTTGAAGAGTGGTCCATGTGGGCGTGGCTCCAGGAGACCACGCCCACACAAATAACCGTCTCTGGTCCCGCCCCCACATGCAAATGACCCCCCCGTGCACGTAAGCCCCGCCCACGCCCGCCGGCGTAGCGCCCGCCGCGCGGAAGATGACGTGACAGGGCACTCGCGAGCTGGTCGGGGCGCCGCGTCGCGCCGCGTCGCGTCGCTTCTCACAGCCCTGGAGCCCGACGTGCGTCTCCCGGATCCCGTCTCCGTCCGACCTCGCGTCCTCCTGCCTGCCTTCCTCGGGCCGGGCCGCCCGCCACGCGGCCCCATCGGCTCCCTGGCACCGCCTCGCGCTCGGCCGCAGCCCTGGCGCGCTCCACGCTGTCGCCCCCGGACGGCCGCGGCCCGGCCCGAACCGGGCGGCGGCGGCTGGGCCGGGGGCGCTGGCCCCGGGGCCGCGCATGCGCAGTCGCCCTCGGGCTGTCAGCCGCCGAGGACGAGTGCTGGGTGCCCGGGGCCAGCGCCGAGGCGGCCGGCGCCACCACGCATCCCTTCTCGGGTCCTGCCACGGGGCTGGGGCCGGCGGCGGCGGCGGGGTCAGGGGTCACGGCGCCCCCGTCGCCCGGCCTGCCCCCAGCCTGGGCCGCGATGATGGCAGCGCTGTACCCGAGCACCGACCTCTCGGGCGCCTCCTCCTCCTCCCTGCCGTCCTCCCCGGGCTCCTCGGCGTCGCCCCACGAGGTGATGGCGCTCAAGGATGTGCGGGAGGTGAAGGAGGAGAACAGCCTGCACGAGAAGCTTTTCTTGCTGGCGTGCGACAAGGGTGAGAGCGAGGCCCCCTTTGCCAGAGGCCCCGCCCGCTTGCACCCCCCTCTGCCCCCTTGGGCATGCACCCCTTGGTGCATCCTTGTGGGGATCAGGCGCTCTGATTGTGGTGGGTGTGGGTGGGCGTATCAAACGTAACTTGAGCCCCTTTAAAGTTGGCTTCCTGGCCACGTGGGTGGTCTGCACCTCCTCTTTCACCCCCCCAGCCCAATGGGACTTTGCACCTCTAAAATTTGCACGACCCCCAGCTGCTGTGGATGCACTCTGTGCATGCTATGCATGCACCCTGTGGTGTCTTTTTTTTTGGGGGGGTCCCGGACAGCCAGTTAGGTTCTCCTGTGGCTGAGGTGAAGTGGAAATGCAAGGAGACCCCACACACATGGGAATGACAGCACTTTATCCAAATTTAACTGAGACTTAAGTGATGCTTTGTAGTTTGTTTTTTTGCTTTTTATTGGTGCGGAGAATTGATTGCTCCAAGCCTTCCTTTTAAGGGGTGAGAGGAGGAGAAGTTGAGATCCTGCAGAGAAAGGATCCAAGGGTGTGGACTCAATAGGTCGTGCACCCCTATTCCCTCGTTTTTTAACTTGCATGGAGAAATCGATCGCTTGTGTGGTCCTAATCAAATGTCTTCATGTAAGCACCCTTTCTACTGATGATACTCCAAATAAAGGGGACTCATTTGCCCCAGACGGCTTTTCCCCCCATGTTCAAAAAATAAGTGCTGGGCCCGGAGAGATAGCACAGCGGCGTTTGCCTTGCAAGCAGCCCATCCAGGACCAAAGGTGGTTGGTTCGAATCCCGGTGTCCCATATGGTCCCCCGTGCCTGCCAGAAGCTGTTTCTGAGCAGACAGGAAGGAGTATCCCCTGCCAAAAAACAAAAACAAAAAGTGCTGGGAATTTCTCTTCTGTTTGTCCTGCTTTTGTCATACAAACACCACACTCACAGGAAAAAAGATGCGGATTCAATGCAAACCCTGAAGGCAGTGGACACTGGGAAAGAATACCAAGTTGTTGTTTCTCTGTGTTAGTGCTTTTTTTTTTTTTATAATAAAAGGTAGTAGCCTCAAATCTCTCTTACTGCCTTTGAAATCGGCTCTTATTTACACAGCTTTTAATTTTGGGGTACTAGAGAAATTATCTAAGTTAGAGTTTTTATTGCATTTGATACCTGCAAGCCAAGTACTCTACTGCTGAGCTACTTCTGGACCCCTCCACAACTTTTTGTAAACACATTAACATAAAGTACCTACTTCTTGCTGTCATGTGGTACTATTTAACTGTATTATAAATATTTAAATCCACTATGGACGCACCTTTGACTAGTCTTGGAATTGTAGAGAATAGTAGAGTGATTATGTAACCCCACAAAAGTAATTTGTGGATTATGCAAAAGTTGAGTGTGACTTGTAGATGTTTGATTTATCTTCCCTCAAAAAAAACTCGATCGGAAGGGAAGAGATTTGTGTCTTACTAGCACAGTGCTTCTCAATTATTTTCTGTCATGCCCCCCTAGGAAGAAGAAAACATTTTCCACGTCCCCTGCAGACTGTAAATTGTATCTTTATTAAAAAAGCTTTAACCTGCAAAACAAAAATATATAAAATAGGGGCCGGCGAGGTGGTGCTAGCGGTAAGGTGTCTGCCTTGCAAGCGCTAGCCAAGGAAAGAACTTGGTTCGATCTCCCGGCGTCCCATATGGACCCCCCAAGCCAGGGGTAATTTCTGAGCGCTTAGCGAGGAGTAACCCCTGAGCATCAAATGGGTGTGGCCCGAAAAAAAAGATATATATATATATATAAAATAATTTCAGCTGATTTTTTAATCAGAGGTGATGTCTGGATTAGTGGCTAAAATGAGCACGTTTTGCAATGTATAGGTTTTCAAAGTGGAGTTTGAAGCAGGACACAGCAACTCTCAGCTCCAGAGACATATAGACATAAACATGAGGCTTAGCTTGTTATGACAGTGTTTGCCGAGGTCAAAAGATGCCCCCTTTATGGAGCCTCGAGCTCCCCAGGGGGGGGCTCGCCCCGCCCCGCTATTTGAGAAGCACTGTACTAGCATGAGTAATTGCCCCACCTCCCTGAGCTCTGGTTATTTTAAACAATGTCAACAAAGGAAACTTATTCCCCTCAAACTGAGAACAGAGAATGTCCTGATGGAATATAGTTGGAGTGAGTTTTTGTGTGGGTATGAATTTTAGGGTTATTGCATGAGACGTATTAAAAGTTTTAATATGTGCCAGTTTTGTAGTACCATTTTCCCATTTTATAACATTAACATTATTGGAGAGATTTGCTTTATAAGGACAATGCTTGCACCTCTTAAAGTTTGTAAATGATGAAAAACAAGATAGGTTTTAGGGATGTTGAATTCTTGGACTAGATTAGGAAAGCTACATTTCTTACACTATACCTACGGTGTACATTTAAAAATATATTTGAGTTATTCAGTATAATTTTTTTATTTGTGTTTTCTAATATTCTTATTATCTTTAAAAAAAAGAATTACGTAAAGCAGCCTGATAGTGGTTATTCTGCAACAAGTTTCTTATCACACCGTAAAAGCTCTTTTTTGATATGATAGTATATGACAGTATACTTTGGGAGGGGGGTTCTGAGGATCTATCAGCATTAATTAATTCACAAGTTGTTTTTTTTTATTGTTTCTCGACCTCAAAAATAACCTACCAAATTATACCAAACTAGGAAATCTATTTTCAGATAGTGGAAACTTGTGTTACACTGAACTTCAAGTCAGGGCATGCTGTGACTAAAACAGGTACAGAAAAGTGCACATGCTTTTCATCTTTACAACCCCAGTGAGCCACATCTGTTCACATTTTACAAGGGAATGAGGGAAATGAGATTAATTAGCCAAAAATAATTTTTTTCTCAAGAAGTAGAATCATGATCTACCTTGAACCTGCTCTCAACCAGTATTTCATAATCTCTCTATAGATAAATGGGGAAAATTTACTTGTGTTAGAAAAGACATTCATATTTGGACTTTTTGATGAAACTTGCTCTCTGTGAACAAGTAAGCCTTCATTTCTATGGATTTTATTTACGCAATTAAAAACAGCAGGATGGTACTTTCATGTCACCTATTTAAATTCACTCTAGTAGAACATCTGTGTGTCTTATGCTGATTTTTATCAGTCTTAGCTTTCCTATGCAGAATGTTTATATTATTTTCCACCTATTAAGAATTCCTAAATGGTAATTAGGGGTGAGGGAGGAGAAAAGGTTGTGGGTAGGCAGGGAGTCAGTGCAGATTAAGGCTCTTGCCTTGCTTGCTGCCAGCCCCTGTTTGATCCCTAGCACTTTAAGTGGCACTCTCCCTCCATTTGTAGAGCTTGGGGTTATATATATTAGTTGATGGATGATCCTTTGAAAAGTGTATACATGAAGGAGTGAAGAGGAACATGCAGGAAAGAGTAAAGAAAAGCTTTTCTAGTTTGCAATTAGATGGGGATTGTTTCTTTTTGTAAATGAGTTCTGTAGGTCTTGGCAAATCATCAATTTAGAAATTTGTAAATGAGTTCTGTAGGTCTTGGCAAATCATCAATTTAGAAATTGATTACTAAATGGTAGCTGTTAAGATGTTGAAAGTGGGGTTGGAGAGATAGCATGGAGGTAAGGTGTTTGCCTTGCACGCAGAAGGATGGTGGTTCAAATCCTGGCATCCCATAGGGTCCCCTGAGTCTGCCAGGAGCGATTTCTGAGCGTAGAGCTAGGTAGAATCCCTGAGCACTGCTGGGTGTGACCCAAAAACCAAAAAAAGATGTTGAACGTGGGTCAGGTAAAACTGTGTATAAAATGTAGACAAAAAAAATGAACATTTCTATGCCAGTGTACAAAATTAAGGTCAGGAACCCCAATTAAAATTCTCAGAGGATACACTCAAGGAGGTAAGAAAGCTGGGTGTAAAAATTGTGTATGAAATATTGAGCACTAGTTCTTCTCATTTCTTTTTCCTCTCCTTGTGAGTTATTGTGGAAATAACCCACTTCTATTGGTGAGTTCCTGTGATTTGCTTAATGCTGGCTGGTAAAAGAGTGAGGCATAACTAGAAAGCACCCTAATTAAGCAAACTATAGTTTGTGTAAATAAGTGATTTTAAATAACACCATATCACTGAGTGAATGGTTACAACAGACCCTTTAGTTTGCAGATGATATATTGTTTTTTTGTGCAGAAGAATATAAGAATTCTGGAATCAGCTCTTTGCCAATCCTGTGAAGAGCATTTTCAGAAAATTCCATTTACAATTAAGGAGTTAGAGGGGACTTCTTAAAATTTCAATTTGGGGTTAAGGAGTAAGAAGCAATGTTACATGTTTATCCTGTGTTCAACTAGAGTTACAGTCTTGTGTATGGCCATTGTATGGTAGGGTACTTGGGTGGAGGATTGCTACATACACTGTTTGCTTTCAAAATATGCAAACTACTGGGAGAAGTAATAGTTGTTTTTTCTTGTTTATTTTTTGAGGGGGGCAAGTAGATGGGAGACATCCAGATGGTGCTCAGGGCTTACTTTTAGCTGGACTCAGCAGGCCATATGCAGAAGACTATATGTAGTGCTGGGGATTGAACCCTGTGGGCCTTACTATCTTATCTCTCTGCCCCTAAATTGATATTTTTAGTACTATCTTAACATTTCTAGTAGGATTTATTTTTTTAACGTACTATTTGAGAACAAGTTTTAAATGTGTAGTTAGTAAGAATGGCAGTGAGAAGAGGAGAGAATTGAATATTGCTGACATTTTGTTGACAAGGGGAAACTAATGTAAAGAGAAATTATTTTTTTAGAGGAGAGGTGAGGAGGGCCCTGAAGACAATGTTCCAGGAGCATGTCCAGAACATTAATGCCACTAGTCATACAATGAGAGTTGATTTGAACCACACCTACTATTGCTCAGAGGCTATTCCTGGCTCTGTCCCCAAAGAGACACCCAGTGTGGTGCTTATTGTGGTGTTTATATGGTAGGATGGAGCTAGGGAGGGGGGAGTCAAACCAGCAGCCACAGGCAATACACAGAGATATACAAATACATAAATACATGGTGGGGTGGGGGCTATCACAAGCTCTAACACTACATTTTAAATCATCTTCCCTGTCAACATTCCACATGTACTCATGGTCTTTAGAATTTTATTCAAACCAATTTGAAGTCCTCTGTAGAGTTATAGTATGTACGTATCATATATGTATATATAATATATGTATACAGATTTTTCAAACTGGGATATTGAATTTGATCTAACTGCTGTCCCTCCCAGGCTAGCGCATGCAAAGCAGATGCCTTACCGCTTGCCCCTGCACTCTGGCCCCAATTTATTTTATTTTATTTTATTTTATTTTTTTAACTCTAGTTTAAGACATACTACCTTGGGATTTTGAGTTTTTGTTGCTTTGTTTTGGGGTCACATTGGCAGTGCTCAGAGATCACCCCTGGCAGGACTCGGAGAATCATTTGGGGTATCTGAGGTAGAACCCAGATATCCCATGTACAAGGCAAGATCCCTGCCCACTGTGCTGTCTCCAGACCCAAGGCATGATGAGTTACATCTACCAGTGTGGAAAACATTTATCTAAAGATCCAAGGAGGTGCTGGAAGAAAAGTCCATGTTCCATGGAACTTATAAAGGCACAGTTACAATTTTGCTTTTAAGTGTGATAGAAAATTCAAAGGAATCTAAGCTTGACATACACTAATTTTTAAAAGATGACTCAGCCTGCAGTGCAGAGGTGACTGAAGGTTAGGGCTGGAGCAGGGATGGACAGACAGGAGTCAACATTTTGGTGAAGCCTACCTGCTAAGGATAGTTCGTACGTTGTACATTTCAACTGGTTGCAGAGAAATCAGAAAATTACACAAGACTCAAACTTCTGTGTTAATAAAGTTTATTGAAACACATTTTAAATGGCTTGCCATGTACACACTGAGGTGGAATAGCTTAGGAATTACATATAGGTTTCATGTAGATTCTGTGACTCTAGCATTTAATTATTCATTTGCACAAACAACTCTAACATGGTGGGATCTTTTATTATTTCGGGAACGAAAAGCCAATACATTTTTTGAAGTAAAATAGTTTTATTTAGGGAATAGTTAAGAGACAAAGAATGGATGCAGAGAAAATAAAGAATAAAGTCACCCCGATTGGGCTGTAGAGGTGACTTAGGAATGGAGGGTCCTTATTTGAGTAACTGAGCTGGGTATGGTCCAAAGCCAACAAAGCAAACCAAAACAGTAATAGATTAAAAATCTGTACCTCGGGGCCGGGTGGTGGCGCTAGAGGTAAGGTGCCTGCCTTGCCTGCGCTATCCTTGGACGGACTGCGGTTCGATCCCCCGGCGTCCCATATGGTCCCCCAAGCCAGGAGCGACTTCTGAGTGCATAGCCAGGAGTAACCCCTGAGCGTCACCAGGTGTGGCCCAAAAACCAAAAAAAAAAAAAAAAAAAAAAAAAAAAAAATCTGTACCTCTAGTTTAGCCTAAAAAGAGGTCTTACCTTTTTGTTGTTCTTTTTTATTTGGGGGCTATATTGGCTGTTTTCAGGAATACTGCCAGACAGATCCAGGGGACCACATAGTGCCAAAAACAGAACCCAGGACTTCTCTGTGCTCTGATCCTTAAGCCAATTGCTGGGCTCAAGTTTGAACCCGGTATTACATGGTACTTTGAGGTACCTATACAAATCTGTTTCCTTTTTCAATCCCGAGGATTTCAGTTAATTATCATATGAAACTATCATATAATTATCTTTAAAATGATTGAAAGGTTAAAATGTGGAAGTGCAATTTTAAGAATGTAAATCAGTAGTGCTATAAGGAAATAATTTCTCTAAACAACTTAAATTTTCTTCTTGAGTTGCTTAAGGAAAGTTATTATCCAGAAAACCAGCATTCACCTTTTCCCATATTGCCTAGGGACTTTATTTGGCTAAAAATGGTTGCAACTTTGTGCGATGTTTTATTCAAAGTCTGCTAACTAGCCACTCATTTAGACCAGTCTGTGTTTATTCTTCTGTCATAAAATCATACTTAATTTCTTTTCTACTCTGTTCTTTTCCTGTTTTTTTTTTTTTTTACTCAGAGGCTTTTAAGAAATAAGGAACATTTGCAAGTCACTGAAAAATTTATTCATAATTCCTTCACTACATGAACTAATTAGCAGACAAATATAGTAAGCCTTCCATAAAAATGATTAGTTCCAATATTATCCTCCTTTTCTTTCTATGGGTCAGCTATTGTGATGTGGGCAAAAAATTAGTCAAAATGTCAAGTTGTATGATCCTGACAATTCAAACTTCACTTGGAAACATTCAGACTTTGACCACTTTCAGCATTTATTCATTTATTCTAGTAGTACTTTGTGTGTGTGTGTGTGTGTGTGTGTGTAAAACAAATGAGGAAGAGAAGGAATTTTGAACTATCCTATCCACATCTCATATAGTTTTTTCCAAAATTTGGTTCCCTTTGTTAAAAACTTAAACTTCTACTTGTTACTTTCGCTTTTCAACATTATAATGTATTAGAATATGCACAAAACTTGTTATTTAAGCTTCTACTACTTAATTTTTCTAGCTTTTAGTCTACTTTTGGAATTCTTTAATGTTTTAAATATCTTCTTAAACTTTCCTTACAATCCGTTATGATTATTAAGCTAACAACTTTTATTTCTAACTGCACATTTAAAATGTCTTCACTTATCATATTTGCATATGATATACATATTACTTTATCAAGATAGGAGTTCTCACAAAGGAAGTGTTTATATTTTCTTTGTACATTTTCTTATACAGATATAAATTTAGGGCTTTGACTCTTTAAATCAATGAACTTCTTATTTAAAGTCATTCTTTAATATGCCATGGATATTAAATTATGTTTGTGTATTATTATTTAGGTGACTATTATATGGTTAAAAAGATTTTGGAGGAAAACAGTTCAGGTGACTTGAACATAAATTGCGTAGATGTGCTTGGGAGAAATGCTGTTACCATTACTATTGAGAACGAAAACTTGGATATACTGCAGCTTCTTTTGGACTACGGTTGTCAGGTACAAGGCCAGCTGATTTATCCAGTAGCTTCTAAGTACTGTTAGATATGCCATGTTTCTTCCTTATTTTTATTCCCTTTGTCCTTCCCTCCCTTTCTCCCTTTCCTTCTCTTTCTTTCACCTTTGAATTATGAACAACTAACACTTAAAAAAAAAACAGATACATGAAAGCATTTTTGTTAGCTTAATACCTTGATTTTTCCATTTCAGCTTTGGCTTTTCCCCCTTTGCTTGTGCACTTTCGATCTGACAAAAGCAAGTTATTATGACATACAAAGATGACTTTGTCATGCCTATATTATTTCTCTTCATATGTTTATAGACAGTCTATGATAGTGTCAGGGAAACAGGTGGCTGCGGCCTCTGTTATTTGTGGGCACAAAAGCCAAAGGCTCCTCACTCTCCTATTTTCTATTTGACTTTCATTTTCTCCTGTTTTACTAACTTTCCTTTGTAGTCTGAGTGGTAATGTTTGCTTATAGATAAAAGTGAATGACTTAAATTGGAGAACATGGGAGTAGAGCAATAGTACAGATGGTATGTTGCTTTCCTGGTACCCAGCCAACCAATCCCTGGTACCTCCTATGGTCCCCACAGCCTGCCAGGAATGATTCATGAAGGCAGAGCCAGGAGTAAGCACCAAGTGGCTCAAAACCCAAAAAAGAAAAAAAAATCAAACTGGAAAACTTTGGTTGTTCTGTTTTATCAGAATGAACTTTAATGATCTGTCTAAGTTCTAAACTATTAGAGGCAGACTAGTATTTGAACACTAGTTCAGATAGCAAAACAGGATGTGCTTTAGTTCCAGGCATTCAGTCAAGAGATTATGAAAGAAATTTTATAATTTTCTTCTTTTTTAGTTTGCTTCTAATGGAACTTAATATATGAACAGACACTTTCTACTTTTCTCCTTTCAAATAGTATGATTGTGTACTTAATTGTAGCTTTCAATTCATGAGGGTTTTTTTTTTTTTTTTTTGAATAAAACCCTCACGGAGGTTTCAAAGATAAGTAGGTTATTTTGTGCATATATATATAATGAGTACAATTGTATTTACATATGTACATGTGTTGCAAAATAGTACTGTCTCTGTACATATTGAAAGCAAAAGAAATTGCTTTCTTAGCAATTTAAGCTATTTAGAACCTCAAGAAACAGAAAGTAAATTAAAACATTTCCTTGATGCCTGAAACCTTATCATTAACAGTATTTTAAATCTTGGTGTCAGGAAATAGTTTTTTTAATTAAGGGGCTGGAGTGTTAGAACAGCGGGTAGGTTATTTGCCTTGCAAATGGCCAAACTGGATTCTATGTGGTATCCCATATGGTCACTTGAGCCTGCCAAGAATAACCCCTGAGTGCCACTGGGTGTGGCCTGAAAACAAAACAAAAACATTTTTTTATATATTTTTTGAGCAAAGTAGATGCTGTAAAGTTTCCTATTTAGGTTTCTGGGCCTCAATCTCAACAGTACTTCTGGAACCAGTCTTCTTTTCTGCACAGTGTAGATTGCACATTAGCAAACTCAGTTTTCAAATCCATAGAGAATTTAGGATAACAGAAGGGGCATGAGGGCTGCAGTGAAACAAAAGGTGCATTATCTGTGACTAATCAAGAACCTAGTAGTATCACATGTCTTGTCAACACTGAGGAAGCTGCCTTTTAGAATGCAATTAAGGTGTTTTTCAACAGTGACCCAGAGTTAGTGGGGAAAGTTAAATTATATTCAGTTCTTAATGTTTTTAAAAGAAAGAATATGTATGTAGTATTTCTGAAAACAGCTTTTAAATAGTTGAAAGAGTTGAAATTCCCATGTTAACCACTTAAAGGTATAAGCTTCAGTTCCTGAGAAAATAAAGTTATAAAGATATTCAGTCCCTGATGATCCTGGAGAAAAGAGATATAATGGTAAAATGATAACTTTGTGTCTTTTTATACAGAGCCAGTATGTAATAATTCTACAGTATCGATGGTCCTATTGCATATCCAAGCATATTTGAACCTCAGAGCCAGCCTTTATAGGTAGTATATTTTATGGATTGGAAAACAGGCCTGTAGATCTTAATGAACTGCTCTAAGTGCTAAACAATTAAAGGCAGACTAGTATTTGAACCTGATCTTGTGATTACAAATCCCATGCTCTTTCCAGTTCACCATGTCTGTTTCGGGTTTCCTATATCTTACTTTTCAATTAGTAAATGTCCAAGGTCTTTGGTTGAGTGTGATTATGAAAATGAATAAGTAAGACATGAGTTCTTCACAGGGTTGTTAAAATTACTTAGACAAAGAAAGGACAAAAATAAATATATATTTGCTAACTACTCCATGATAGTACTTGGTATGATGCGTTGAAGTTTCGAATTGTTTCCTTGTATTTTGTATGATGTGGCTTTCTGCTGGGCAAGTCTGCCCCCACTAGACCAAGTACTAGAGATGTTTTGATTTCATAGCTGATGGTAGCTTACTAAATGATGTCTAATTACTGCTTAGAACCCTGTAACTTATGAGCTGTTCTAACTCATAGAAAACAAATAATGGCCTAGTGCCATATATCTAGTGTCACCTTTGAGAAGCCATGATGTGTTTTATGTCTAAACTTAGGTAGTTTTCAATCAGTACTTTTGTTGTTGTTGGTGGTGGTAGTGGTATTTTTTTCTTCACTGTGAATTTACATTATCTAGTAAAGGTTTCTTGGAGGAGTATCAGTTGAGCTTGGTCCTGAAATATTAATTGTGGTGCTTATGTAGTGCTGCTGATATATAGTAGGAACTTAAACATGAATGCACTTCATACTCCTCTAGTAGCCCTATGAGATGGGTGCTTTAATTATCTGAATTATTTTTTTTTTGTTTTTTTTGGGGGGGGGGTTGTGAGCACACCTGGTGACACTCAGGGATTACTCCTGGCTCTGCACTCAGAAATTGCTCCTGGCAGGCTCCGGGGACCATATAGGATGCTGGGGATCGAACCTGGGTCTATTATCTGAATTTTTATAGGGGAAACTATGGCACTTAGCAGTTTGTAACTTCCCCAGAGATACTTTTCTAGACATAACAGACTGGAAATTGAAGCCAGCTTCTTGGAACAAAAGTTATGCTCATCCATTACCTAATGTCTCTCTCAAAAATGCATAGAAAGGGGCCAGAGCAATAGCACAGCAGGTAGGGCATTTGCCTTGCATGCAGACAACCTGGAGTTGATCCTCAATATCTCATATGATCCCCCAAGCCTGGCAGGAGTAACTTCTGAGCTGAGCCAGGAATAACTCATGATTGCTGCCAGGTTGTCTAAAAAAATAAATAATAAAAAAAAATCGAAAATTACATAGAAAGGTAGAGAACAGGGGTTAAGGAGAAGGAAGTAAGCAAAGGTGTGGGCCATGCATATTCTTGAGACAGTTCATTGACAGCTTTTTTGAACAAAATATTCAGGTGGGGAGAAATGGGGAATAGTTGGAAAAATTATTAAAAACTGATGCGAAGGGGCTGGAGCGATGGTGCAGCGGTAGGGCATTTGTCTTGCATGTGGCTGACCAAGGACGGACTGGGTTCGATCCCCCAGCATCCCAGATGGTCCCCCAAGCCAGGAGTGATTTCTGAGCGCAGAGCCAGAAGTACCCCTGAGTATCACGGGGTGTGGGCCAAAAAATAAACAAACAAAACTGACATGAAGGGCTTTAAATATTAAGTTAAGGAATTTGGATTTTATTTGATAGACACTAGGGGTCATAACATGACTTTAAAGTAAAAAAGTTTGTGTCCAGTGGTATTTGGCAAACCTAAACTGAACTAGTTACTGTGGTTGGATAAGGTGGAAAATGGGAAGTGGGTGAGCAGTCGATAGGAATCAAAACTATACATACAGAGGCAGAAACCTGAATGGGAGTAGGCTCTGCGAGGTATATCCATAGACTCATATTCATGGACTCTACCAGTCTCAGTGTAGTGTGTAGTTATGGTTATCTGGCTGCTTCTCTAGAAACGTTCTGGCTTTTGTCCTTGAATTTCTTGCCATATGAAAATAGTGACTATTTTCATAGTATTTATGTAATATTAGGTTTGAATAAACTAGAGATGATTTAAAGCATCGAGGAGGATATACAGAGGTTAATACAAAGTATTCTGCCTTTATATAAGGTATTTGAACATCTGCAAATTTGGGTATATGAGAGGATCCTGGAATCAAGCAGGATACCTGGGGATGATTAGTGGCTTAGGAGAATAAGTGGAAACATGACAACCACAAGAGATATTCTGAAAGAAGAATTGACAAAACTTAGTATCTAAATGAAATCCAAAATGATTTGGAATTCTGAGAAATGGGAGACTTGGAGAAAAGTTAAAGTATTGAAAGCTAATACATGAAGTTTAGGACATGGGACAGTGTCAAATGGGAAATTAGAAATTAATCTTCCATCTCTAATGGGGAGAGCTCAGGGTGCAGAGTCACTGCAGCAAGTTATGGTGTCTACACCAACATGTGACAGAGAAGCTAGTTCCAGGCCTTCCAGAACATCTCCATGAATGTCAGACTTTAGAATGAAGGAATCTCATTACTGGAGTTAGGCTAGTATAATATTGTGAAAACAAGATTTTTAGATGCTTCTTAATAAATATCAAGGAAAATGAGGCGATAGAAAAGACCTCTTTGTATTTTAAATCTCTTGCACTAGCAGAGTCAGGGAAAATTGTACACATATATTTGAAAAGCTTGGGAGTAACAAGAATAGTAAGTGAAGATAGGATCAATTCAAAAGTAGCAAAGACTATGGAAGGGTTTATTGTTTTACAAGAGGATCAGGGGAGACTAAAGCTGGTATTTCTATGAAGGAAGGACCCAGCTTCTTTAAGATAGGTGAAGTTAAGGTAGAATGTCAAAGTGGAAAATTTACCTTTAAAAAAGAATCAAGTGACTTCTCATTCTAGATTTAGAGGAAAGAGTATGGGATTGTTCAAAAGACAAATTTTGAAGCTATAAACCTCATAAATGAACAATAAGCACATGTACTGAATAAATTTAAATTAGGAATGGCAATATCAGAGAAATTCTGAAACAAAAAATTAATAAGGATTTTTTGTTTGCCTGTAGATATTTAAAAATAGAACATATTTTCGTTGAAACTGCCTTTGATTTATCAAATAGCATTTATAAATTTGTGTATGAAATGTTTATGTAGTCTTTTATTTACATGGTCTTTTCTATATCTTAATACCTGAAGCTTATCCTTTAAGCACTGACAATTTCAATATAAATCTTACATTATTCTTACTAAATAGTGTATCTGAATATAATTTAACTTTTACCATCAGGAGTAGGAATCATTGAAAATGGAATCACTTTTTATTTTGCTTCATATCTTGAGAAATAGTTTTTCCTGATTGCTATGCCATGGTTTAGCTTCACTGATCTTTTCTTTTTTCCTATGGTTAACTTTTAGTGATTTATTTTTTCTTCCTCCTTAGTTGGTTTTAATACATCAGGTCTCTTCTTCAAATCCAGGTCTGAGGGGTACCTGGGAAGGCCATCTCTGCTTGATCTGCAGATAACTGTGCCAGTTGTTTAGGCACTTCTTTCTGGGAAGCAGTATCTTTACAAAAATAATTTGGGGGGGTCTCATTAATGGTGCCTTAAGACATTTGAAGCTAGTTTCAGGCTCTGTTCAGACGATGAAGCTGCCTGTTTTACTTTTGCAACAGTGGCATTATTAAAATTAGTTTTAGAGGTTACAATTAAAAAGAATAAAATGCTGAATTAGCATTTTATTATTATTATTATTTTGGTTTTGGGGCCACACCCATTTGACGCTCAGGGGTTACTCCTGGCTATGCGCTCAGAAATCGCTTCTGGCTTTGGGGGGGACCATATGGGACCCCGGGGGATCGAACCGCTGTCCATCCTACGCTAGTGCTTGCAAGGCAGACACCTTACCTCTAGCGCCACCTTCCTGGCCCCTGCATTTTATTATTATTTTTGTTTGTTTTACCTGCTCAAGTATCATTAAAGCAAAATGAAATTGGAGACATGTTTGCAATACTGAAGAAGAATAATACTGGATTTTAAATAATAAGCTTATTACTTAGTAATTTATTTAGTAAGTAAGCCAAATGAAACCTAAAGGTTTAAGGGAAAAAAGGATAAATATTTCCTATAAATATGTTTTTTTTTTAATTTCCCCATGGGAGGAGATATATAATATTGTTTTATTGTTTTGGATAGTTGAATATGACTCTCTGCCCTTTGTTGGTATTTGCAGATCCATTTTCAAACATCGATAACATCTTCCATTTGCAGATCAATGTTTGATTTTACATAAAATGGATGAAAGCATTCTTACCTATAAAAAAAACATTAAATATCAGATAGTTTTTGTTTTCAAGAGTAAAAATTTTAATTTAAATAGCTATTCAATATTATAACAAATTTAAAATGTAAAGATTGAAAATAATCAGAGTAGAGGTCAGCTTTGCTTGTAGCTGATCTAGTTACAACCTTTCAGTACCTTATGTGGTCCCGGGAGCTTGCCAGGATAGATTCTGAGTGAAGTTAGGTGTAGCCTCTGAGCACTATCAGATACTGTTCTCAAAGCTATTGGGGCATTTTTATAGATTAAATAATTAACTATCCTATGTTTCCCGTCTGCTTTCATGAGTTTCTTTAAAAAGAGAAAGGTAAGAAACCCCAAAATGCAATGTCGTAGTTGCCATGTGTCATAATTGGACAGTGGGCTTTGTTACAAAGAGTTGCAGAGTCCTTTCTCTTCCTATCAAAGTTGGTACCTCAAAATGTACTAGATTCTGGGAAACTTACTCTTGTACCAAAAGACACTGAAGCCTAGTTCTTTGTGGTTCTCTCCAGTAAGATTGTCAGTATCCATGGCAAATGTATCCTGTTCCAATCAGCAATGCATGTTTTCAAGATAAAAACCACGGAGCCCCTTCTGTTTTCTTATTTTTCATTCTTCCTCAGCCACATGATTGCTTCAATGATCAGTTTGACTTGATGAAACTCAATCCTTTCTGTAGGAATAGGCCGAGGTCATTTCTCTGAGAGATTTGAAATATTATAGTTCTCTTGTCCCAAGTTCCACAGTATAATGCTCTTAGGAGTGGGGAGCATTTCATGAACCAGTGCTGCTCCATAGCCCTGCATCCTTGTCACGCTTGCATCACTTATTGATCTGTGCAGGAGACCCAGGACTGGCAAGTGTGAAGAGGGTCCATAGGATTAATTCGAGAGGCAATGAGGTACTAGTTAGGTAATTACTTCACTTTAAAAATACAGAAGCACTGTTCATTTCTAGTTAATATTTAGATAAATAGTTGACACTTTTTATTCTTCATTTTCCTTTTTTAACCCCCCTTTTTTTTTGAAGTCCGCAGATGCACTTTTGGTGGCAATCGACTCGGAAGTAGTGGGAGCTGTTGATATACTACTTAATCATCGGCCCAAACGCGCATCCAGACCTACCATAGTAGTTAGTACTCTTCATTACTTATTTATTTGGATTTTTATACCAAAATTAATTTCCTTTCCCATTGTCACTTTTTCTTCCCCCAAATTATTTGTTGTTGTTGTCGTCTTTTTAAATAGATTACTTCACTCTGTAAAGCATTAAAGTAAGATTAGATACTTGGAATAATAATATTTTTTTTAAAATTAGTGACATCTCAATAATTTCATCAACATGGACCAATGTATCTAGTTTGGGACATTCTACAGGTTGTTGAAATTATAGATTAATTTCCAGATGGATTTTTAAAACTTAATATAAGCAAATAGCCTATAGAAACTTAAAGAAGCTTTAGATGAATATCTGACTGAGTGGAAAGAATCTTTAATATAAAAACAACGGGCATAAATTATAGAAGCCAATACTATGCAGCTTTTAGGAAAAATGAAATCTTGATTTGTTTATACATGAATGGATATGGAGAATATTATGTCATATAAAATGAATCAGAGAGAGGATAGTCATAGAATGATCTCACTCATTTGTAGGATATAAGAAAAAAAGTGTACATTAATAATATAAAAGACAATAGAAATAAGGACCATGAAGCTTCCACAAATAGTGGGAGAGTGAGTTAGAGCAGAAAATGTATCACTATCTTGGAAATGATCACTCTGGACAATAATTGGGTGCTGAAAAGAGATAAAGTGATAGGCATGATACCCCTCAGTAACAATATTACAAACCACAGTGTCTTAAATATGGGGTGGGGAAGGAAGGGAGAATGAGAGAGAGAAAAAGAGAGATAGAGACAGAAGAAAACTGTCTGTCCCATAGGCAGGCATAGGGAAGGATGGGAGGGAAACTGAGGACATTGGTGGGAAATGTGCCCTCATGAGGGTTTTGTACATTGTATGACTGAAAATCATGAGCACTGATTTTGTATCTGTAAAAAAAAAAACCTGTATTAAGAACAACCTTTTATCTATTTAAACAAAGTAATAAAGAAAAATTTAAAATGTAACTTGTGAACAAATAAAAGCCCAAAAGATGTGGCAGCAGATCTATCAAATAAGACTCTCTGAGCCAGAAGAATATGGAAGAATATAGTACAAAAACACAATGAAATGAACATCTTAACAAAAATATTTTTCCTGCTAGATTATAGTTCGTATTTGAAGGAACTATATAGCACTTCATAAACGTGCATGGACAGCTTCGGGAATTCATAGCCTTGACACCAGTTTTGCAAAAAAGTGTTAAAAGAGTTTCTCTAAAGAACTTTGCAACATGTGGCACTGAGTATGGCTCTAATGATGCAGATGGTATCTTCTACTGGATTAAGAAAGGTTAAGAACATATAGCAATAAGTCATCACAAATTGACTTCTGTTGATTTGATTTTGATAGTTCTATGTGCTAGTCTTTGAAATTTTATTGGACCAAGTAATTGAAACAAATATGCCTGCCAAGGGAGCAGGTTGGGGGAATGGGAGAAATGGAGAGAAATTGGTGGGGGAATGGGATATTAGTGGTGGGATTGGTGTTGAAAACAACTCTTTTATTAACAACTTTGTAAATCAGTGTCTCAATAAATATTCCAAAATAAAACAAAATCATAGAATCCTATCTTTTGAATATGAAGGTTAAATTTCTGAAATTGAGCAGACAAAAATTAGAAAGCAGATGAAATCCTGGTAAAGATAAAAAAAAAAAAACCACATTTTTAGTATGTTGCAAGTCTGCAATGTTAATGTTAGATGAAGTGATAAGAAAGTACCAAATCAGACAAAGACTGAAATGATGAAAAAGTACCAGATCAGACAAGGACCAAAAAATATAAAAAAAGCAAATACAAGGTACTAGACCTTATTTACTTATTTACTTATATACTTATTTACTATAGAAATATAGTAATATATATATATATATATATAAACTTTTGCTTGTTAAATGTGATAATTGTGGGGCCAGAGACATAGCATGGAGGTAGAGTGTTTGCCTTTCATGTAGAAGAAAGGTGGTTCAAATCCCGGCATCTCATATGGTCCCCCTGAGCTAGCCAGGAGCGATTTCTGAGCGTAGAGCCAGAAGTAACTCCTGAGCACTGCCAGGTGCGACCCAAAATCCAAAATAAATAAATAAATAATAAAAATGTGATAATTGTATGGCAGTGATGTCACTGATAGGTAAGGTCTTTTGGAAAGCAGTTTGGTGGGAAATGTCATAAACAAGAAAGATGTTCAGATTCTTTAGCCTAGGGCCTTCCTATTAAGAACTTATCTAGAAAGTGGCCAGAAACATGAACAAAATATCTGTTGCACTCCTGCTTGTAGCAATGATAAAGCTGTGTTACAGTCTAACTATCCCAAAATAGAAGGTTGGAAATGTAATTACATATATTAAAATGGTATTTGAAAGGAATATTAAGACATAAGTCAAGGTGGGGGGAGAGTGGTAAATTGTATATATAATGTGATCCATGATGAAAAATGGATAGATGGGAATGGACTGTGTGCAAATGAAGCAAAATGTTGTTTAATAGCAGAACTTTTAATATCAGAGATAAAATTTGTATTACTCTTATAATTGAGAAGATAGCTGCTATTTATCAAATTCTAATTTTAAAATATATTTGCTGATGTAAAAATTCAACAATTATGACATAAATTACTGGTGATGATATAGAAGAATACGTAATTTAAAGAAAATCTGGAAATATAATGTGGCTACATACAGAATAAAACTACTTTCTTGAGTAATTATAAGTTGGTTTTAGATTATCTGCCATTGTCTGAGAAATATGAAAAACTTCACTTTATCCTATTCTAATGGAAATGCTTTCATTTAGATTATTGCAAAATTTGTGTAAGTGGCACTGTTCCTCAGAGGAGGTCTCACCTAGTTCAGTGGTCCTCAAACTATGGCCTGTAGGCCACATATTGTATTTGTTCCCATTTTCTTTCTTTACTTCAAAATAAGATATATACAGTGTGCATAGGAATTTGTTCATAATTTTTGTTTTTTACTATAGTCCAGCCCTCCAGCCATCTGAGGAACAGTGAACTGGCTCCCTGTGTTTTGTTTTTTGTTTTGTTTGGTTTTGGTTTTGGTTTTTGGGTCACACCCAGCAGCACTCAGAGGTTACTCCTGGCTCTAAACTCAGAAATCACCCCTGACAGGCATGGGGGACCATATGGGATGCCGGAATTCGAACCACCGTCCTTCCGCATGCAAGGCAAACACCTTACCTCCATGTTATCTGTCCGGCCCCGGCCCTGGCCCTGTTTAAAAAGTTTGAGGACCCCTGACCTAGTTTATAAAACTAGAGTAGAGATAAATAGGCCAAGAATAGAGTTTCTGTCCAAAGGATCAGAAATATTTAGAATTCTCTTCCATTTTCTGTAATCCATCCTACAATTGTGATTTTGGCATGCATGGTCCACTTTTTAGCCTTTAACTCAGTTACTTTCTTTAGAGAGCTCAGTGAAGATTATAGTGTACTAGAGATTTGGAGTTAATGTTGTTTCAATACCATTTCCATTGCCAATCAAGTCTTCAAAGTTATGACTCTACCTATGTAGGAAAAGAGCTTTCCCCTCTAATGCTAGTGATGGCAAGACCACATTTTAATAGCCCAATTATTTCTAAACAAGCAGTGTCAAGTATTTTTATATACTTGTTTTTTTTTTTACCATTTCAGTGAATCCATTCACTCTTCTTGGATTATCAGTTATCTTTGATAAGTTTTTACTTTTAAGTCAAATATCTATATAATATCACTGAAATGGTAAAAAATGTAATATTGTTTTTCTATTTTCTATATAGTTTATTATGTTGCACTGTTTCCTCTTTGTAACGAGCAAGAAAGGAGATTTAAATGTTAAGATTTCTCTGTAAACTTTAAATAAATTCAATAATTAAAAATCTTCAGTATATGGGAAATAAACTTCACAAAATATGGGAAAATAAGTATGTCAAAGATACTAAAATGGAGGCTGGAGTGGTAGTACAGTGGGAAGGCTGTTTGCCATTCATGTAGCCAAACCATGTTTAGTTTCCAGCAATCCATGTGATCCTCTGAGCCCCACCAGGAGTAATCCCTGAGCATAGATCCAGGAGTATGCATTTAGCACTTCTGAGTGTGCACCAAAACAAAATGAAAATTTATTAATAATTAAAAGGACTTTATTAATATATATTAAGAGCTTTAAAATTGCTCATGGAGAGGTCAGAGAGCACAGCAGGTAGGGTACTTGCCTTCACATGTTCTACCCGAATTCAATCCCTAGCACCTCATGGAGTATGGTAGAGAAAGGACTAGAGGGACATAATGAAAAATGTTCTTTCAGTAGTATCAGTACATGTATTTTTACTCTTTCTGCTTTTATATACATTTTTAAGGTATTTTATCATATGTATACACTGCTTTTAACATGTTAATTTTGTTAATTTTAACAAGCTAATTTGACTAGAGAGAGAGTATAGCAGGTTGGGTACTTGCCTTATATCCAGCTAATCTGGATTTGATCCTTGGCATCTCATATTTTCCCCTGAGCCTACCAGGAGTAACTCCTGAGTGCAGAACCAGGAGTAACCCCATGCACATTGCCAGGTATGGCCCCCCAAAACCAAAATTTTAAATGGTAATAAGCTTAACCAGTAAAACATAAACTTGATGAACTTACATTATGGATTCAGCTTTCAGAATAGCCTGTGAAAAAGTGAGCAATATTGAAAGAATATGTAATAGTCATAAAAAAATCAAGTTCATTTCACCCTGAACTTTATTTATTAACATTTCTGTCCTTCTGATATGCCTTGAGAACATGCAGTGAATACAGCTCAGGCCAAGTAATGCTAATCTGGGTTCTTTCTGCACTTCACCTTTTGGTCGTATAGCATGGGTACATTATCTTCTCTGAGCCTCAGTTTTTTCATGGGGATCACAATGCTCAAATTTTTAGGAATTCTGGGGGGACTAAAGATGATTTAAGTGTAAGAAGCCAATAGTTCTAAGATTTATTTAGTAGTAGCTATGATTGTCAGGGTCTTTGTGCATTTGCAATAGGAAGTAAGTTATATTTGGAAATATATAGAAAATTACAAAATAAAGATTACTTCCTATACTTACCTCTTTCAGATAGCTTGAATGTTTTCCATTTAACAAAGTTTTCTAGAGAGGTAAATTTTTAAAGTTTTTCTCATGCTTTTCTCACTTTCCCTATCTCTAGTATTTCTGGTTTTCCATTATCTTTTCTTCCTAAGTTCTTGTTTTTCATTCCTGTCATACTTGTTTCCATAATCTTGTGAAAATTAAGCATGCTTTCCTCTAGATAATTTCTCTAGATAATCTCACTTTGTTAGGAAAACAATTCTAGTTGTATGACTCTTTGCTATTAAGGATTTTGCATGCCATATAATTCTGTATTCATTAATAAAAGTATTGAGGTTTCTAAAAAATGGTAAAATAATTACTTTAGTCTTTAAAATAGGTTTTACATGCTCTGTGGCATCCATTTTTTTTTCCATTTCATCTTCTAGAAAAATGGGGTTATTGTTGAAGTTGGAAGTAATAATAACTTTAGGACACTATTTTTTTTTTAGAAGCTAATGGAAAGAATTCAAAATCCTGAGTATTCAACAACGATGGATGTAGCACCAGTCATTTTAGCTGCTCATCGAAACAACTATGAGATTCTTACAATGCTACTGAAACAGGATGTCTCTTTGCCCAAACCCCATGCGGTTGGTTGTGAATGTACATTGTGCTCTGCAAAAAACAAAAAGGACAGCCTTCGGCATTCCAGGTTAAGAAATTAAGATTTTCATTATTAATGTGTGATGCAGTAGAATGTATTATAGCAATGACATTTTTGTGTTCTTTCTGTGTAGCTTTAAAATAAAATGATACTGGGGCTGGATTGATAGCAGGGCAGGTAGGGCATCTATCTTGCACGTGGCTGACTTTAGTCCAATCCCCCACATCCCACATGGTCCCGCAAGCACCTCCAGAAGTGATCCCTGAGCAAGTTACTTCTAGACTTACGAAAGTCACAGTACTGGTTTTTTTTTTCTTATGAGTTCTGCATTTTAATTAATTGTTTTTTTGTGGTGCTTGTATTGAACTCAAGGCCTTTCATATAGAAAAGACTTGGATCATTGAACCATGCCTTAATTCTGTATTCATGTGTTTGTTTGTTTTTTGGGTCACACAGTGTGTGGTGGTGCCAGGGATCAAAACCAAGCCTCTTGTACGAAAGGATGTGCTCTATCCCATTGGTGTGCTCTATTCCCATTTATGAAGAAATAAAATTTAGGGTCATAGCATTAATACAGTGGTAGGAAGCTAGCCGTACAGGCTGCAGACCCACGTTTGATACCTGCATCCCATATGGGCCTCCAAGCCCTGCCATTACTAGGTCCTGAGTGCCACCTAGGGTGGCCCCCAAACTAAAATAATAATAAAAAATTATTTTTACCTAAGTATTTGATCTGATTCACTTCTTTTCATACAATATTGAAATCCTATATTGATAGTTGATTTTCAAATTTTAAAGATGTTGTTAGCTCCAGATGATAAGATATTGAAAAAATAATTTAAAGTGGAATAGGGAAAGATAGTGGGTCATTGAAGTTTAGGAAACATTTACATTAAATGTTAATATTGAATTGAAATAAGAGAATTTGATGCCCATCTCTTTCTGTAGTTCTGGATGTTTCTGAGTTAGTTCTTTCATCATCATGAGAACATTTTACATCTTACTGTATTGCTTTAATGATAAGAACTTCTTTAGCTCTGGTCTGAAAGTAGAGTTTTGTATTATACCATCAAATTTGAATAATAATATAGCTGGAAGAAGTTTTCTTTCTTAGATATCTGTTCAGCATGTTGTCTAGCCTATAGGACTTTATTGAAAGATCTGTGATTTTATTAGGGCTTCCTTATAGGTAACTTCTGGATTTACTCTTGCTGGTTTTAGCATTTTTTTCCCCTTTGAATTTATTCTAATTGGGGCTCTTTGAACTTCATGGATCTGGGATACTAAATTTATCTTCAAATTGGATGAATTTTTACCTCTTAATTTTTTTGTTACTTCTTTTCCCCAGTCTCTCTTTCGAGTCTGCTAGCCCCTATCACTCATGTTATTTCTCTTCAGGCTGACTCATTGATTTTTGATGTTTGATTCATTTTTTCTTGAGGGTTTCATAAATTTTGTATTCTAGCATGCTTATTCATTCCCCTACATTTTTTCATTTTGGTGCTTATTGTGCTTTTAAATTCTCCTACTATGCTCTTCAAATCATCGATTTCTGGTTGAAGTTTTCTCATCCTTTCTCTATCCTTGTTGGAATTTTCCTTTATTGTTTTTTTCAATTCAGTATATATCTTAATCCTTGTTATATTGAGTTCCTCATCCAGGAAATTAGAGAGATCTTCTGTCTTCTATGCTTGGAGTTTTTCCAAGACTTTAGTGATCATAATGGTGCAGATGAATTTCTTTATTGCACAATGTCTAGTACCTTAGCTGCCTCCAGTTCCCCTCTGGTGGAGCTGGACACTCAATTAGTGTTCTTTTGTATTTTTTTTTACAGATAGCTTTAATTAGGAAACCTATTTTTAATTTTAATTTCCATACTGTTTTTCATAATCAATTTACAGTCAATTTACCTTTTCACCAAGGTGAATGAATTCTTGCATTTTATTTTTTTTTCGGGCCACACCCATTTGATGCTCAGGGGTTACTCCTGGCTAAGCGCTCAGAAATTGCCCCTGGCTTGGATGGACCATATGGGATGCCATCGAACCATGGTCCTTCCTTGGCTAGCGCTTGCAAGGCAGACACCTTACCTCTAGGGCCACCTCGCTGGCCCCGAATTCTTGCATTTTTAAGAGTTTTGTTAAAATTAATTCAGGGGAGAACTGCAGTTTTAATAACATGACTTTCAAGCCAAGTACATGGATAATCTGTTTATTATGTTTTCTTAATTTATTTCAAAATATCTTTAAATATTTTTAAATTTTTTTAGTGGTGGTACAGTCAACACCCTTCTGTGCTCAGGGTTTACTCCTGAGCTCTGTGTTCAGGAATAGCTCCTGACAGGTTCAGGGAATCATCTGAGGTGACAGGGATCAACTCCACATCACCTGCATGCAAGGCAAGCACTTTACCTACACTGTATTATTTCTCTGGTTCTATTTTATAGTCTCTAGTAAAAGGTCTTTTACTTCCTTTTTATTTATAATTAGTTTCCAAAGGGGCCAGACTGGTAGCACAGCTGTAGGGCGTTTGCCTTGCACATGGCTGACCTAGGACAGTCGCAGGTTTGATACCCAGCTTCCCATATGGTCCCCCAAACCAGTAGCAATTTCTTCTTTTTTTTTTCTTTATGGTTTTTGGGCCACACACAGTGACGCTCAGGAGTTACTTCTGCTTATGCACTCAGAAATCACCACTGGATTTGGGGACCATATGGGACACCAGGGGATCAAACCACAGTCCGTCCTAGGTTAGTGGATGCAAGGCAAACGCCCTTCTGCCTGTGCCACTGCTTCGGCCCCAGGAGCAATTTCTAAGCGCAGAACCAGGAGTAACCCCTAAGCACTGCTGGCTCTGCCCCCCCAACAAAAAGACAAAATAATTAATTTCCATGTATTTTGTTACTAAATATATAGACATTTTACTTTGTTGCTGTTGTTACAGTAACTGGGGATATTTTTTACAGCTTTGGTGCTCGTGCATACTCTAGTTATGGTGTTTTCTGGGGTTGCTGTGATGCAACACATGTTTATTGGGGGCACCACATTTTAGTTGTGCTCACAAACAGCTGGTTGTGCACCACAGGGACACCAATCTGAGAGAGACATTATCACCAATGACAAGCCCCTCTCGTAGCCCCTCCTGAGCACACTGGGGAAGAGAAGATTGTGATATGTGGAGTGAGCTTGCAAATTTGTATGTATGTATGTATGTATGTATGTATGTATGTATGTATGTATGTATGTATTTTTTGGTTTTTGGGTCACACCCAGCAGCGCTCAGGGGTTACTCCTGGCTCTATGCTCAGAAATCGCTGCTGGCAGGCTCAGGGGACCATATGGGATGGCAGGATTCGAACCATCGACCTTCTGCATGCAGGGCAGGTGACTTACCTCCATGCCATCTCTCAGGCCCCGCAAATTTATTTTTAAAACGAGCTAGTAAAAACGAACATTAATTACTCAAAAGGGATATTTTCTATTAACAGATGATTATGCATAACAATGATGTCTCTTTTAAAATTTGAAAGATCTTTCATAAAGAACATAGCTGAGTCATGTGTTATATTTATATCTGTGATTACCCATATCTTTGTCTATTTTATGATATGTACATTTATCATTTTATAATAATACACTAATTTTAAAAAGTAGTCTTTATACTTTACATTAAAAATTTACTCACTATTTTTATATTTCATTAAAATAATATTGAGTTGGTAATATAACTTTAAAAATTAATTGGACAAAGCAATAGAATTTTAAAATATAAAAAATACTAAACAGTTTTCTATTTAGGAACATTAAAATTATTTTAGTAGTTGTATCAAAATACTTTGTTTTTTTTAATACAAGTTTTCTTCTACATTAAGATCTACAATATCTAGATCTACATTAAGATCTACACTAAGAGGGCCAGAGCAGTGGCACGAGCAGTTGGGCATTTGCCTTGCACAAGCTAACCTAGGACAGCAGGAGTGATTTCTGAATGCATAGCCAGGAGTAACCCCTGAGTGTCACTGGGTGTGGCCCAAAAGGCAAAAAAAAAAAAAAAAGAAAAAGATCTTAATAAGATCTATATTATATCTTGTTTTCTTTAAATTTGGTTTCTATTTAAATTTATGAGAATTGTAGATTAAAATAGTAGCCATAGTGTATATATTTCTTTACATAATGGAATCAAATTTCATCACAGGTTTCGTCTTGATATATATCGCTGTTTGGCCAGTCCAGCTCTAATCATGCTAACAGAAGAGGATCCCATTCTCAGAGCATTTGAACTTAGTGCTGATTTAAAAGAACTAAGCCTTGTGGAGGTTGAATTCAGGTGGGAGTGAATAGAAATTATGAATCATGTATTTTTTAGAGACCAAATAGCAGTCTATACCAATTTTTGTATTTGTTTTCATTTGATGTGACACATTGTTGCTACCTAGTTTGGATTTTCCAATAAGACCTTCATGCCACTTGATCACCTTCTGACACATCTACTTCACTTTAGCCCACCCTAGAATCTCACCTGTGGTCAACATTGCCAGGCAGTGTGCAGAGTAGGTGAAGTCATAGCCTTTAGAACCAAGAATGAACTAGTGAGTGACTGACTGCTCTCCCCTGCTTCAGCTCTTTCCACTTTCTGTAGCCATCCTTGCAGCCTTAGCCTCCAGAACTTTCCTAGCACATGGGATGCTTCTGCATGTCAAAGATGTTCCGCACACTCAGAGTTCGTTTTCACTGTTTGTTAAGATACATGTTAAAAACACAGGGGCCAGAGCCATAGTACAGCAGGTAGGGCACTTGCCTTGCACACGGCCAACCCAATTCAATTGAACTCAATTCAGTCATCCCATATGGTCCCATGAGCATCACCAGGAATGATCCCTGAGTACAAAGCAGGGGGATTAAGCCCTGAGCACCACCAGGTATGTCACACACACACACACACACACACACACACACACACACACACACACACACACACACACAAAAGGGGCAACATTCCAACATTCCTGTGTAAGAAGTGCAAAATGAAGTGATGAAGTCTAATTCTAGTACTTTGTGTACCCAGAGAGTATTGCTATTGCTTGATATTGGAGATGAAAGTTGTAAGGGAAGGCTTACAGACAAAACAGCCACTAAAACTGCTGCTTTAAACATTTAAAAAATCCTTAGTAGACCTGAGAACAAGCTTTCTGACTGTCACATTAGGACTCTTAGTACCGTAAAGTAAACACTGACCTTGGTTCCTTATCAACCTTCAGTGGGGTTCCAGGAAACTGCACCCCCAGACCTCTTCCTGCCATGGCCAGCCCATGCTTGAACCCCACCCTTTGTTTCACTCTCCTGTGGCGATATCACCAGGTCGAAAGTTCAAACTCTGGCACTCTGGAAGGGCCACAGGCTTCTTTTTAGCCTTACAAAGTGTATGGTGTGTTCTTGGTGACTCTTGAGTTCTAGAAACTTGAAACAACAGCACAAACAAATGCTGCTTCTGAGCAGCCATTTTGGAAATGGCCATGTTTTATCTAAATTAAAATTTATTTAACGGGCCGGCGAGGTGGCGCTAGAGGTAAGGTGTCTGCCTTGTAAGCACTAGCCAAGGAAGGACCGTGGTTCAATCTCCCGGCGTCTCGTATGGTCCCCCCAAGCCAGGGGGGAGTGCTTAGCCAGGAGTAACTCCTGAGCATGAAACGGGTGTGGCTCGAAAACCAAAAAAAAAAATTTATTTAAACTTGATCCAATATAAGGTGTACAGTGTAGACATCTCTGGACACATAGTACATCTATGGACACATAGGTGTTTTAGATTATCAAATTATCATAGAATTGATTTATAGATGGGGCAAATTATTTATATCAGATTATTTACTGACATCAGCATCTACTTAGGAACAGAGTTGACTCTCAAAGTGGGAGCAGAACCATTGTGTGAGCAGGAACCTAACTTTCCATTTGAAAACAGCCACAGGTTTGAAATCACTGTATCAATGAATATACTTTTCAATCTTCCAGCAATTTAGAAAAAAATTAGATTATGCTGAGTTCAATTTACCTTTGAATCTAATATTCTGTCAATGTTTACCTGTCATTAATATATCTTTGTTAATATATACTTAATGAATATTCACATCTACTATTAGATGCTGAGAATAAGAAGCAGGTGGTACTTGTTAAAGTACCTCAACAATTTATATTTTCGTCCTTTTATACAGTAAAGACAAAGAGAGGATAAGGAAAATGTTATCTTCTAAAGAAAAGAAGTTTATAAATTTTTAGCTCACGATTTTATTCAAGTCAGTTTTTGGATATTACTAGTACATAGAAAGATATAATAGATGCTATTTTTCCTTTCCTTTCTCCTCTCAAGTAAAAATGATTTTTGAACTCCCAACACCAAAGTCCTTGTATTTTTTCTAGCTTTATATTTTTATTATGTTCAGTCATAATTTTTTTGTCTGTTTTGTCTTTTTGTTTTTGGGTCACACCCGGCAGCACTCAGAGGCTACTCTTGGCTCTAGGCTCAGAAATCGCCCCTGGCAGGCTCGGGGGACCATATGGGACACCGGGATTCGAACCACCATCCTTCTGCATGCAAGGCAAATGCCTTACCTCCATGCTATCTCTCTGGCCCCTACTCAGACATATTTTGGTGTACTTGGTACAGGTTTTGGTCTTTGGGTCACACTGTGCTCAATGGCTACTCTTGAATCGGTGCAGCCCCAGGTGCTCCTGAGGTCATGTGGTGCCAAGAATTGAATCGTGGGCTTGCACATGTCGAACACAGTTCAAACCCTTTGAGCCATCTCCCCAACCCTGTAATTAATTTTTTAAATTATCATGAGATTATACTAATATCTTGTAAACTTGTTTAGCTGTCTCTTTGCAGTTGAATTTAATCCTAAGTTTCTAGAACATAATTCTGAAAGAATTGTTTACTACGTATCAGAAGAAGCATAAACATACTCTTATTAAAAATATCTAATTAAAATGATTTAATGATATTTATTGGAAAGCATTAATATTACTTTATTTAGATAAGTAATATACAATGAAGTTGTATTCCAAACTTTTTTTGGCCACTTCCGGCAGCACTCAGGGTTTATCTTGGCTCTGCACTCAGAAATTGTTCCTGGCAGGCTTGGGGACCATATGGGATGCTGGGAATTGAACCCAGGTCTGTCTTGGTTGGCTGCGTGCAAGGCAAATGCCCTACTGCTGTACTATCTCTCTGGCCTGTATTCTAAACTTAGAATAAAAGAAAATGAGTTTTGTGAAAAAACCAACAAAATATCAGTAAAACTGAAAATAGTACAAATAAGGGAGCATTGTGTTCATCTAATTCTAATTAGCTCATCTTAGACTCTCATTACATCATGGCTTCAGGTTTTATTTAGCACTCTTGGAAATAAAAATGTTACCTAGTAAAAGATTTTCTAATGGAAAGTGCATAGTTAGAAGAGAGAAATGACACGTATAATAATAATTGGTGCTTTTGCAGGAATGATTATGAGGAACTTGCCCGGCAGTGTAAAATGTTTGCTAAAGATTTGCTTGCCCAAGCCCGGAATTCACGAGAACTGGAAGTCATCCTGAACCATACGTCGAGTGATGAGCCTCTTGACAAACGGGGATTACTAGAAGAGAGAATGAATTTGAGTCGTCTGAAACTTGCTATCAAATATAACCAAAAGGAGGTATCTGGTTTTCTGTGATAGATTGAAATTATTTCCTCCACAGAGGCATAGTGGTGCTCTTTTCTCTTTCCCCTATTCCTCTTCCTCCCTCTCTTCCTCCTATTTCTGCTTCTCTTCCTCTGCTTTTCTATTTCTCCTATTCTTTGTCTTCCTCCTCCTCCTTCCTCTTCTCCCATTTTTGGCCACTCCTGATTATTGTGCTCAGGGCTTATACTTCTGGCTCTATGCTTAGAAGTGACTCCTGGCATTGTTCAAGGGACCCTATGTCGTGTTGGGATTGAACCAGGATTATTTACATGTAAGCACCTACCCTCTATGCTACCTTTGTGCTACCCTCTGACCAGTTGCTGCTATTTGTATTAATTGATATTAATGATAGAACATTATGAATATTATAACATGTGAATGTTAATTTAATGTTTTGCTCAATAGTCATTATACAGATATGGTCTTTTGTGGTAAATGCCATGATAATGAAGCTCTTTCCTTGATTTCTATTTGTCAAACATTTGATTTACTGGTCTGATTATCAATAATAGCTTTTTCTACAGTAATAGTAGTAGTGCCTTTCTGATTTTATTTTTAGTTTTTTAATCTCCCCAACACCAGTGCCTTTCTGTTTAAAAATAAAGCATCATACAGTGTTCTCTGGTTTTTCATTGTTACATGAAACCCAGGTGGAGAAGCTCAGGATGGTTCTTCTGTTGGCATTTGTGAGGGAGAAAAACACCTATTTTTTGTTCCCATACAAACACATATTTTTGATTCAGGAACTTCAAAAAGGAACATATACATTTAAAATTTTATTTTTTAGATAATCTTTCAAACATCAGTATTCATATGTAGATAATAATTGAATGGATGTTGACAAATGGTCAACAACCATTGTCAAACGACAAATGGTCGTTTTTAAGGTATTGCTTCTAAGATGATTGTTTCTATTATTGACATTGGTTAATAAGATGTGCTTTTTAAATTTATATTAAATAAAAATGGAGCCTTGGGGCTGGAGAGAATGTACAGTGGATAGGATGTTTGCCCAGGTTCGATCCTTGGCATCCCATATGGTCACCCTAGGAGAAATAGCTGTGTGCAGAGCCAGGACAAACCCCTGATCATTACCAGGTGTGGTCCCTCACAAAAATAAATGAGACTTGATATAGTGGTAGAAGTTATAAATGGGGGGGCCCAGAGAGATAGCACAGCGGTGTTTGCCTTGCAAGCAGTCGATCCAGGACCAAAGGTGGTTGGTTCAAATCCCAGTGTTCCATATGGTCCCCCGTGCTTGCCAGGAGCTATTTCTGAGCAGACAGCCAGGAGTAACCCCTGAGCACCGCCGGGTGTGACCCAAAGACCAAAAAAAAAAAAGTTATAAATGGGGGGCCAAAGCAGTGGTGCAAGTGGTAAGGCGTCTGTCTTGCACAAGTGCTAGCCTAGGACGGACTGCGGTTCAATCCCCAGGTGTCCTATATGGTTCCCCAATCCAGGAGCGATTTCTGAGCACATAGCCAGGAGTAACCCCTGAGTGTCACTGGGTGTGTCCCAAAAAACAAAAAATAAAAAAGAGAGAGAATGAAGTTATAATAGGGTCCTTAGTGCTTGAAGCAGAATTTTTCATTTTATTGGTTGAAATTTAAATCTCAAAATAGATTATGACTCAAAATTTACATAGGAATTGTAAAATGACTAAGACAGTCACTTATTCAGATCTTTGACTTTTTTTTTCCTTCATGGTTCTTGTTAAACATATATTGTTTATAGAGAATAATTATTTTTTTTTTGGTTTTTGGGCCACACCCGGTGACGCTCAGGGGTTACTCCTGGCTATGCGCTCAGAAGTCGCTCCTGGCTTGGGGGACCATATGGGACGCCGGGGGATCGAACCGAGGTCCGTCCAAGGCTAGCACAGGCAAGGCTTACCTTACCTCTAGCGCCACCACCCGGCCCCCTATAGAGAATAATTTAAGTACAAGAATTTTAATCATTTGTAGCTATAAGATTATACATCAACAACATTCCTGTGTGAACTAAATGGAAATAGAATGCTAATGAGGAAAGTAGAAACAAAAATAGAGGAACCCCAATGTGATCATCTTCCTTTAGTTACCATATAAATTTTGACTAGATCATAATTACTTGTGTTTCACAGCTGAAATTCTCATGAAACACTAGTAAATGATAAAGAGATAGCAAGATATAAAACTGATTTAGTTGATTGGAAAAAGAACTTCAAAGAGTGGTAGAAAGAACCACAATACAGTATTATCCTTTTTAGTGTAGAAAAGTAAATTTTTGGAGTGGGTTATACCTGGCAGTACTCAGGGGTTACTCCTGGTTCTGTGCTCAGAAATTACTTCTGGCAGGCCTGGGAGACCATGTCAGATGCCTGGGATCAAACCCAGGTCATCCACGTAGCAAGGCATATGCTCTAACCACTGTGTTATTGCTCTGGCCCTTAGAAAAGTAATTTTTTAATTACTGTATATACATCAGTCTGTATTTATCTATTCGTATATAGTTATTATATGCATCACATAACTAGAGGTTCCATTTTAAAGAACATAAAAGAAAAGTAATATTTTAGTTTGAAGTACATACTTTGTAATTTTAAGGATAATGAATATAAAAATCACTTTAAACTAGATTTTATGTTCTTTTATTTTTTGGGGGGGGCCACACCTGGTGACGCTCAGGGATTACTCCTGGCTATGCGCTCAGACATTGTTTCTAGCTTGGGGGACCATAAGGGCTCCAGGGGATCAAACTGTGGTCCATCCTAGGTTAGCTCTGGCAAGGCAAACACCCTATTGCTTGGCACCACCGCTCCAACCCATGATAATTTGTGTCTGATGTTTTAATTTTGATTGTTTTGCTGCTTTGATATCTTTGTTTCTTGCAACTGAAGTCAAATAGTCTAATTCTTCAGATGTGCTTAACTCTGAAATTTTTTAAACATTATTATAAGATTATAAATTAAATGTTGCAAAAATGGTTTAAGAAGGCTAGTAGTAATGATTAATGTTTGTTTTTCTGTGAACCAGTATAGTGTAAATTAAGTAAATTTAAATTCTTGAGAGTGTTTTACTTTACTCAGATAGCATTTGCTTTGAAAGAACTTTGGATTTAGTCCTCAATACGTTTATGTGGTAACAATAGTAAGTACTATTGTTACTTCCCTTTTACAGGGAAATTTGAGGTTTTGAGAACTTAAAAATTTGTCTCAAGTTCATTTAGAAAGTAGCTAAGTATTGGAATCTGGCTCTAAAGTTCAAGCTCTTAACCTCTTCATCTTCTCATTACATGTAAGGATCTAGATATATTTTATTTTCAACTGCTGTTGGACTTTGAATGTTCATTGAATAATGGCAATATCAGTGTTCATATATTTTGACTGTATTTCTTTTTTTTCTGTGTGTGCTATTCAGTTTGTCTCTCAATCTAACTGCCAGCAGTTCCTCAACACTGTTTGGTTCGGACAGATGTCTGGCTACCGGCGCAAGCCCACCTGTAAGAAGATAATGACTGTTTTGGCCGTTGGCATTTTTTGGCCAGTTTTGTCACTCTGTTATTTAATAGCTCCCAAATCTCAATTTGGCAGAATCATTCATACACCTTTTATGAAATTTATTATTCATGGAGCTTCCTATTTCACATTTCTGCTGTTACTAAACCTATATTCCTTGGTTTATAATGAGGATAAGAAAAACACCATGGGACCAGCCCTGGAAAGAATAGATTATCTTCTTATACTGTGGATTATTGGTAAGTATTAAGCTAGTTCAAAAGGTTCTGCCCTTCTTTACTCATTTATTTCCCCTTGCTTTCTGCCATTTTAAACATTGATATTGATTTTGTTATGCTTACATTGTTCACACTAAATACTGCTGGGTGTGGTTCTCGAACACACACACTCCCAAGTTCTTTGTTCTCTGTCTTTAAACTTGTGTGATTGTTAAAGTAGAGAAAAAAAGCTCACAATTGATATTTTTGCATAAGGGTATGAAGATTTTCTTTTTCTTTTTTCTTTTTTTTTATTTATTTTATTTTTTTTATTTAAACACCTTGATTACATACATGATTGTGTTTGGGTTTCAGTCATAAAAGGAACACCACCCATCACCAGTGCAACATTCCCATCACCCATGTCCCAAATCTCCCTCCTCCCCACCCGACCCCTGCCTGTACTCTAAACAGGCTCTGCATTTCCCTCATACATTCTCTTATGAAGATTTTCTAAGGTATTTTAAATGTAATACTTCAATGCAATTGCATTTTATATTGTATATATATAAAATATTTAAGCACCCTGATTACAAGCATGATTGTAGTTGGGTTCCAGTCATAAATAGAACACCCCCCCTTCACCAATGCAACATTTCCACCATCAATTGCCCCCCCCTCCCGCCCACCCCCCCTCCACCACCCCTGCCTGTATTCAAGACAGGCATTCTGCTTTTCTCACTCATTAACATTAACATTGTCATGCTAGTTGTTAGTGTAGTTCTTTATCTTTTTTTTGGGGGGGGGGGGTGTTTGGTCACACCCTGCGGTACTCAGGGGTTACTCCTGGCTGTCTGCTCAGAAATAGCTCCTGGCAGGCACGGGGGACCATATGGGACACCGGGATTTGAACCAACCACCTTTAGTCCTGGATCGGCTGCTTGCAAGGCAAACGCCACTGTGCTGTCTCTCTGGGCCCAGTGTAGTTATTTTTCTAACTGCACTCGCCACTCTTTGTGATGAGCTTCATATTGTGAATTAGTCCTTCCGGCCCTCAACTCTATTATCACTGGACATTATTATAATAATGTCTTTGATTTTTCTTAAAACCATTGATGAATGAGACTATTCTGTCTATCTCTCTCCCTCTGACTTATTTCACTCAGCATAATAGATTTCATGTACATCCATCAGTTGCATTTTAAAATTTAACTATTTTGTTTCTTTTTATCCTGAGTCTTCAGTTTAAGAACCTGTGAAGTTTTGTACCTACATCTTACTTTCTCTATTACAGATAATTTATTTAAATTTAGATGTATAAGGGTCACTGGAAACTTATTCTATAAATCAATAGCTTTATCTTCCTAAAAATGACAGGGGTTGGACCTGAGATGTGGCTCAGTGAAAGAGAGCACTAGTCTTACATGCATGAGGTTCTGGTTTCAATCCCTAGCACTACAAATGAATAAAAGGAAGAAAGAAAAAGAAATTTAGCGATCAATAAAATCTCTTGTATTATATAAATCTTCCTGGTACTAGTTTTCATAACAATAGCACATCTCCGTGGCTGCACCTTTCTCAGCACAATGACCCTGCTTTCAACATTGTGTGCATAGACTACAACTTTCTTTTCTTATTTAATTATTTTATTTATTTTTCTTTGGTTTTTGGTTATATCTGACAGTGTTCAGGGATTTGCATTTACAGATCACTCCTATAGTGGTGTCAGGGATTAAACCCCTGTTTTCTTTCTTTCTTTTTTTTTTTTTTTTTTTTTGGTTTTTGGGCCACACCCGGTGACGCTCAGGGGTTACTCCTGGCTATGCGCTCAGAAGTCGCTCCTGGCTTGGGGGACCATATGGGATGCCGGGGGATCGAACCGCGGTCCGTCCTAGGCTAGCGCAGGTAAGGCAGGCACCTTACCTTTAGCGCCACCGCCCGGCCCCTAAACCCCTATTTTCTGCATGCAAGACTACTCACTGACCCCAAGTGGTGAACTCTTTAGTAAAATAGAGCTGTCAATGTGAATGAAACCTTTTAAAATTTCTGAAAGTGTTTTGTTTCTCTCAGGACCACCTTTGCTTTGAAACAGATAGATACGTATAAATATTGCCTGTCCTGTAGACCTCTTATGAAATTAGATCTCTTCAGGCTCACAACCTGCCTGGATCTGAAGCTGCACTCACAGAATAGATGGGGCAAGAGTTTACTGTGGGGCTGAGACTCTCAAGGCTGATTGCACACTGTGAACACCTTGACAAACTTAAACCTGCTGAAACAGAATTTTATTGCAGAAATTGCTCTGATGTCATTGTCATGGGGCTTATGGTCTGGCTAGACTTTAGCTGTGTTATTATTAGACATTAGACATTTTTTAAGCTCTCCTGGTGTTTTAGATAAGAAGGAAAGTGTGAGATAGTCTGGTGTAAAGTCCCTTGGCCTAAGAGATATAGCATGTCTCTACCCTTGAAGCATACTGTCATGAGAATGACTACAGGCTTCAGACATGTTAGTTGTCAAACCCCAAGGTCTTCCTTCATTTCTTCAGGAAATGTTATGCTCAGTCATGGTTATCAAAGTCAGCCCTCTGTAGAACACTTTCTTTTTTTTTTTTGTTTTTTTTTTTTTTTTTTTTTTTTGTTTTTGGGCCACACCCGGCGATGCTCAGGGATTACTCCTGGCTGTCTGCTCAGAAATAGCTCCTGGCAGGCACGGGGGACCATATGGGACACCGGGATTTGAACCAACCACCTTTGGTCCTGGATCGGCTGCTTGCAAGGCAAACGCCGCTGTGCCATCTCTCCGGGCCCAGAACAGATACTTTCTTAAGGAGGGCATACAGATGCCCAATAGGTACATGAAAAGTATTTATTGTCATGGATTATTAGGAACTGCAAGTCAAAGTAAGATCCCACCTCTGACAAGTGTGAAGGGCCTGAACAGAGTACAGAAATAACCAGTATTGGCATGGATGTGGTGAAAAGGAATCTTCCCTCTATTGTGTCATCTGGGTTAGTCACCATGGGAAGCAATATGGCTATTTCAACAAACTGAAAACAGAATGACCATATGGATTTAGTTATTCCACTGTTCTTGGGTTGGAAAGATTAATACTGTCAAAATAAACATTTTTCCTAAGTAATAAGCAGAGTTAATGCAGCTCCAATAAAAATAACTGATAATTAGTTAATGCTACTTAATTTATAAAGAATAAATTTTTAAAAACTTCAAATAGCCAAAGCAATCCTAGGAAAAAGATGGGAGGCTATTTTCTTCCCAACTTTATAGCACAGTAGTCAAGACAGTGTGGCAGCAGACTGAGGACAGATCCTCAGACCAGTGGAACAGAATTGCAAACTGAAATAGATCCTCCCTCAAGCCTACATCCTTCTAAACTTTGACAAAGACACTAAGGACATGAATCAGGGCAAGGAAAATCTATATATTTGCTTCAAGTAGAGATACATCTAAATAGCATTTATTTTGTTTGTTTTTGGGCCACACTTGGTGATGCTCAGGAGTTACTCCTGGCTATGTGCTCAGAAATCGCTCCTGGCTTAGGGGACCATATGGGATGCCAGGGATTGAACCCAGGTCAGTCCTGGGTCAGCCTCATGCAAGGTAAATGCCCTACCACTGCACTATCGCTCCAGCTCCTAAATGGGATTTTGAAAGTGTTTTCCTGTCATCTGATTTTAAAAAAGATATTTTACACCTCAAATATGAGCATTCTCTAATTCAGATGTTCCAAACAGAAATGTTCAGTGCTTCATGTGTTTCCCAGGGGAACTCTGCTGGTGAAGTAGAAAATGTTCCAAGCTCTCCAACCCTCTGTAGGCTGCAGTACTCTGTTGTATATAGTATGTTACCTTTAAGGATCCTTTATGCAAGAATTGTCCATGGGCTCTCCCAGAGCTTGTGGCACCCATAAGTAAGATCCCACTGAGGCTTACTCTCTCTTTCCCTCTCTCCCTCTTCTTCCATTCCTTCTTGATGCTGTCTTCCTCATTGCCACGACTGGGCTTGGCACACACAACTGACTGTGGAGCGCATACACGTGTTTATCAGAACTCATACTTGCTGCCTACAAGTGCTCCCATTCTCCTGTTGTGGTGCAATGCAGAAGTCATGCTGTGTTTTCATGGTGTTTAAACACCATGAGATGTGGCCAGAAATAGCTCATGGTTCCAGGGATCCCAGGCATCTACCAGAACTGTACTATTGCTGTTATACAGCTGAGCCTGTGTTTCTCAACTGCACGCTTCCTTTACTTTCCTAGTCAACTGGGATACAGATTCCATGTTGTTTCTAGAGCCTCTGGGTTGAACATAGCTGGATCTCAGGGTTTCTTAGCACCCTGTATTTCCAAGGAAAGTGCTTTAAGAGCCATGAGATTTTGCTCCTACAAATAAGAGTTCTGACATGCAGTTAATCCTTACTCCTCTGGAGGTGATGTCATGATCTTGAGAGGCAAATGGCCAGTGTTACATGCAGTCGACTTGCATTTTATTGGAATTGACTTGCTTATTGAAAATAAAGTTTAAGATCATGCTGAATTAGGAAAAATGAGTGGGGGGATTTGAGGCAAGTCATGATGGTGGCTTGAAGTTGTAATGGTAGTGAGAAGGATTAGATTTTAAATATATTTTGAGAGTACAGCCAACCTGTTATTTTGAATGGATAGTTTAGAATAACTGTGAGTCAAGAGTGGATGAAGGGGGGCCGGGCGGTGGCGCTGGAGGTAAGGTGCCTGCCTTACAAGCGCTAGCCAAGGAACGGACAGCGGTTCGATCCCCCGGCGTCCCATATGGTTCCCCCAAGCCAGGGGCGATTTCTGAGCACATAGCCAGGAGTAACCCCTGAGCGTCAAATGGGTGTGGCCCAAAAACCAAAAAAAAAAAAAAAAAAAAAAAAAAAAAGAGTGGATGAAGGACATTTGGATTTGACAGATCTCAGGATGGAGTTGCCACCACCAAGGTAGAAAAATGCTCAAGTGCAGTTAGTGTTCAGGCAGAAGTCAGGCATTAAGCTTACATATATTTGAATGTTCCATAGATCTGTAGAGTGCCAGGCACCACTCAGGGCATTTAAAGTCACTCAGCTAGGCTGGATGAGATCAACAAAAGAGTGAATGTAGATGAGAAAAGAAGGATGTGGAAGTGAGAGAGAAAGTTCAGCATCTGCTTGTTTTATTTTTAATGCTTACTTAATATAAGTTATTAAAATCCCTCTCTGCCAAAGTTATATGAAACTTAGGACTATTATTTTTTAATTTTGAGAACTTTTTGGGGGTTCTTCTTCCAACTGTGACTATAATTGACCCAAGTGGCTTTTTAAAATACTTATTATTGGGGCCAGAGCGATAGTGCAGGAGTAGGGTGTTTGCTTTGCATGCGGCTGATCCAGGACTGACCTGGGTTTGATACCCAGCATCCCATATGGTCCCCCAAGCCAGGAGTGATTTATGAGCACATAGCCAGGAATAGCCCCTGAGCATCACCGGGTGTGGACCACCTCCCCCCCAAAAAAAAAACCAACTTAATATTTGGGCAGAAGAGATAGCACAGTGGTAGGGTATTTGCCTTGTATGTGGCCCACCCAGAACTGATGGTGGTTCAATTCCTGGCATCCCACTTGGTCCCCCCGAGCCTGCCAGAAGGGATTTCTGAGTGCAGAGTCAAGAGTAAACTCTGAACACCACCGGGTGTGACTCAAAAACCAAACCAAAATCAAAATACTTAATATTAAATTAAATGTGTTTTTAATCTGATTGTTTAATTTTAAAATTGCTTACTGTATTAATTTGATTGTTTAATTTTAAAATTGCTTACTGTATTAATTAGGTGTTACCTGATATTTCTTCTTCATTTCTTTTGTGTGTGTATAACCTAGGGATGATTTGGTCAGATATTAAAAGACTCTGGTATGAAGGGTTGGAAGACTTTCTAGAAGAATCTCGTAACCAACTCAGTTTTGTCATGAATTCACTTTATCTGGCAACTTTCGCCCTCAAAGTGGTGGCTCACAACAAGGTGACTATTGATGTCAGTTGGGGACACAAATTTGACTGGTTTCTGGGAAATAGGGGCAGTGTCAAGGCTCATCTTGGGTCATAGTGCTGTACATTTGTACACCAGAGCCTGGTGCTTAATTTCTGACTGGCCCTGTGCAAGCGCCTTTTCTGGCCATCTGAAGGAAGTTTGGTGGGTCTTTAATGAGTGCCTGGCACCATGAGACCTTCTGTTAGAGCATATCTCATTTTATTCTCACATACTTGAAGACAGAGGGCCTTAACCCCCAATTTTGAAATAAAAGAAAAAAATAATGAAACTCAGAGATGCTAAGTAACTTGTCCCAGACCACACAGTCTAAAACCAAGACTGGATTTAAAAACAGGTCTGGGTAGGCATATTTTTTTTTATATCCAATGCAGACATTTTTTTTTTATATCTGAGCTAAGTTCATTAACCTCATATATACTTAAACTGAGATACAAAATCACTTAAGCTTATTTATTTTAGATATCTTCATGTCTGCCCCAAAGAGTGATATGAATAGAATTCATTGTATAGTGTCTTACACAATCCATATATTTGTAGTTATCCTTATCTTTCACAGCTTAAAAAGTGATTTAACTGTAATTCTTACTCAAGTATCTGTATTTATAAATGCAGAATTTCAGTTGAGCCTTCAAACGACTTACAAATATGGCTTTATCAAGATTTAAACTCTTCCAAGCACAGAAAGAGATTTTATTATCTTTGCTTAAATTAGAATTTTTTTAGGAACTAAAATGTTTTTAACTAGTTTTTATAGACCATAGGAAAAAATAAGCTAGTAGTCTTACATTATTTTATTTTAAAACAAAACAATAACTACTCCTTTCATTAATCAGTATGGGATATGATTATTAAATTTGTTTAACAACCAGAATTAAAAACATTTTAATAGAAAATGATAATCTTATTCTGCGGAAATTATGTTGTCTCTAAAAAGGAAGTTCTCTATAAAGCATCAGTAGTGATCTCCCACAAAAAGACATCACTAAAATTGATTATTCTCCCCCCCCCCCAGTAGTCAAAATATTTGTTTCTGTTTTCCTAAATTGTACAAGCTGTTCATTACCTCTGATTTGTTCTTCTTGCCCTTAGTTTCATGATTTTGCTGATCGGAAGGACTGGGACGCATTTCACCCAACTCTGGTGGCAGAAGGACTTTTTGCCTTTGCAAATGTTCTGAGTTACCTTCGTCTCTTTTTTATGTATACAACAAGTTCTATCTTGGGTCCATTACAGGTAAATTATTAAAATTCCCTAAAGAAAATTGTAAGATTATCATAATATTTTTCTACTTGTCCACTCTGTCAAGATGTTAAAGCTTAACTGTGTTCTTGAAAACAATTATGGTTGAAAGAACAAACATGATGTTCATCCGCTTTGCTGTTGACTTAGTGATAAGACTTGGCTTCTAGGAATTCTGCTGTGGCTCATTGCCTGTCCTCCCTCCAAAAAAAACCACACATAAACACACACATGCATACACATTCCCTGGATAGATGCAGGTGTGTTTAGAACAGCTATCTCTCATCTGATAACTATGGAATGTAAAAATCTTTTTCACCTATGTCAATCTCATTTGAAGTCTGAATGTATAAGGGAAAATCTGTGCAGACAGAAATAATACTTTATGATGGTTTTGAATATATGTCAGCTGTGTTTAAGTTTATGTTGGGTTTAATAAATACTATATTTAATAAGTACAAATGGAATATTTAGAACTAAAATATTCATAGATTTAATGTTGTTTATGTTTATGCTTTATATTAACACTTTTTAGTTGAAGGCTTTGGAGATGGTATGTGATTTGTCCAAAGTGTTGTGATCATTACATTCTAAATCTAAGACAAAATTTTAAGTCTCTTTATATAAAAGAAAGGACTCATAATTGGTTGGATTTATCCCATGGGTTTGAGTCATATATATTTTTATTTTATTTTATTTTATTTTATTTTATTTTTGGCCACACCGGGCAGCTCTCACAGGATACTCCTGGCTTTGTGCTCAGAAATTGGTCCTCCAGCTAGGCTTGGAGAATCATATGGGGTGCTGGGGATTGAATTGGGATAGTTCTGGGTCAGCCATATGCAAGGCAAATGCCCTACCCACTGTACTATCACTCCATACCTCGAATATTGGTTTTAAGAGTGGGACCAACTCTATCTGGCTCCAGACCAGGGGTCTCAAACTCGCGGCCCACGGCCATTTGCGGCCCTCCGTACAACATTTTGTGGCCCGCCTTCAAATATCGCAGTATTTGCGATTATTCGCGTACCAAATAATTGCAATAAAAATCGCATTAGTAAGAAAAAATCGCATTAAACATTCGCATACCCCGAGCAGTTCCGTTCGTGGTATGCAAATGTTTAATGCGATTTTTTGTGATTTTTTTTCTTACTAATGCAATTTTTTTATTGGCGAATATTTGGTAAGTGAAATTCCTTATGCAGCCCTGCCTCACGCTGACTTTGCCTCCTGTGGCCCCCAGGTAAATTGAGTTTGAGACCCCTGCTCTAGATCCTACCCTGCCCTTTGAAGCCCATGGTCCTGCTTTTCTAAAGAAACCAGCTAATCTTCCTGGCAGATATCAGTAATATTATGTGCACTTATGAAAAAAGAGAGGCTTTTGTTAATCATGGTGATAACAGTGGGAAAGTCAACTAAGCATCCCTTGAATTCTTGATGTGTGTGAAATTCTTTTCTAAGATCTTTATTTACACCTCTTATATCACTGAACCTCCATAACCATTTTAAGAAGCAAAGGCAGAGGCAAAGGCAAAGGCAGCCTCTTTCCATCTTTCAGAGGGAGAAAGTGAGGGGTAGAGACTTAAGGAATTTGCACAGCTGGTTAGCAGCAGCCCCAGGATTCCAACTCAAGTAATTTGCTTTAGAGCCTGCAATTTGACCACTTAGTATTTTTCTGTTATCCAGAGAAATATGATCTTCTCGTTATCTTTTATTGTATGATATGTCCATTGGAAGACTTTAATTCTATATTTCTATCTGGATTATCATGCTAGTTAATGAACATTCATTTACTATATTAAAGGTCCTAACAATTAAAAAAAATTCTATAGACATTAGAAATGCTTTTCTGTTTATTCAGGTGTTTTGAACCAGTAAAACAGCTTTAACAATGATGATTGGTTGAGTGGAATTAAAAGGCAAAGACAGCAAGCAACGTTGCTTGCTCGGTTCAAAATCATGCTCTCTGGCGCACTGCTGATTCTCTTTGAGGATTGAATGGGATAGTGGATATTAGAGTTGTGCAGAGTCCCTACCCCAGTGAACCTCTATTCTTTCCTCCATCCCTGTAGAGCTGGCAGTGCTCACTGTGGCAGGCCTCAAACAGAATACCGGGCAACTTTGAAAAGGAATCTCACTGCTTATTTTATTGAATGCGTATCAGGATTAACTCTGTAGCCAGTATAATGCAGATGGAAAGTTGTTGTCATTGCTGACAGTAACATGATGTTTGATGCTCTGCATTTTAAAGAGTACTGGGATGATTACTGTTCCCCCTTCCTTTCCCTTTGGTGGTGGTTTTCTTTTAGGTAACTTCTAGTGTTAGAGCTCCTTGAGTCCCCAAACTGGTGAGGATTAGCTGGTGAGGATGGACTCCCCATTCTTGAGTTCTCATCCCTGAAGGTAAGATTGAAGTCTGGCCCATGGTTTTGGAGCTCATAAGGGTTAAGGGATAAGCCCCTCCTTTTATAGCTTAGGAGACCGACAAGGCTCACAACATTCCCAAAGAAAGGCCAGACTGAATGTCTGTGGGCAGGGGCATCTTCATATAATTCACCAAGTCCAGCTGTTTGAATTGGACCATGGGAATCAAATACATCTTCCTTCTAGGGGCTTTTTTTTTTTTTTTGAGGAGGAGGAGGAATAATATTTTAAACCATTTTTGCTAACTTTTGGCTTACAAAACTGTAAAGTTTTAGGAGTAAAAAAAAATCATTTCAGGAGTGACACTTCACACCTCTATTTGTGTCTAAGCCTCATCACTCTCACAGCGTCCTATCTACTTTCAGAATGACACTCCACTTTTTTTATTCTCTGGGAGCCACACGGTTTTCACCGATTCCAGGTTCCCCCATCTCTTTTGTTTCAATATTCATGATTCAGACCTGCTTCCTGCTTTATTTCACATAGAATAATAACTCCATTTTGTCCCCACAGGCACTATTTTATCCTTTTTAGTAGCAAATAGTATTTCCTTGATGTATTTCCCATGTTGTTGGGCATTTAGGTTGATACTGTTTTGACTGTTGCAAATAATGCTGCTGTGAATAAAAGTGTACAAATAGACCATCAAACAAGTGTTGTCATAGGCTTTGGTCCAGATTCAAAGAACTTTGTGTTGGTGGGATTAGATTCCCTGTTTGGTCACAGAATTTGAGAAATCTTAGAGATGCTAATGTTTCAGCCAGTTGGGAAATAAAGGAGAGTCCATGGGTATACCAGGTGTTGGTGTACCTTTTATGGTCTGGTCATTTAATATTGTTTGCCTGCTGGTTTTCATAAGCATGTGCTGTATTTCAGATTTCAATGGGACAGATGCTACAGGATTTTGGAAAATTCCTTGGGATGTTCCTTCTTGTTTTGTTTTCTTTCACAATTGGATTGACACAGCTGTATGATAAAGGTTACACTTCAAAAGAGCAGAAGGACTGTGTTGGCATCTTCTGTGAACAGCAGAGCAATGATACTTTCCACTCGTGAGTATCTTTGTAAATGTCTGGTAAATCTGTATCCATCGGTTCAGGTGTCATGGATGAATCCATAGAATTCATGAATACAATGCATGAATTCTACAGAAACGGAACTCTACATTGGGAGAATTTCTTTGTTTAATGCCCACCACTCACTTATTTCTTTTTGTGTATGTGACTCATTTACATAGTTATTGTTATATGGAAAATGATGGATAAATAGCAAGACCGAGTTACTGCATTGTCTCTCTGCTGCCATCTGTCCTTGACAGATAAATGAATAAATGCTTGCTGCTCAGCACTCTGGACAGGATGTTTCTTTATTGGCCCTGTACATGCAAGATATTTGTATCTCTTCCCCTCATATATTAAATGTCAGTAACAATTCTTAGTCTTTGTCAAACTCTTAAATGGCCAGTATTTCTTAGGAGGTCATTAGAATTGAAAGTCACTAGGTCCTTTGGAGAAAAAAAAGTTTTTTTTTTTTTACTGTTTCATAAGTCATTGATCATAAAAGGAACCAATGGTTTCAGGCAGGCAGAATCTCCCCTTATTCTTAAAGCAATGGAGAGGAGGTATGGAATTATTATGTTTTGAAGGTGCATATCACCTTATTCAGGAATAAGATTAAGTGAAAATAAATATTCCTCTAATACTGATATGCCACACTGTTTTAAATGCTGAATGAAGAGCGGGTACAGTGGGTACAGTGCTTGCCTTTGTCTTCAGCCAACCCAGATTTGATTCCTGACACTCCATAAAGTTCCCCATGCACTGTCAGGAATAATTCCTAAGTACAGAGTCAGTAGTAATGCCTGAGCATCCCTGATTGTGTCTCAAAAATAAAAAAATGAATAAATAGGTAGATAAATGCTAAGTGATGAAATACCAGTGACCAAACCTATCCTCATGAAGATTAAACTATAAGGAGATGATGAGGTAATAAAAAGAATAAAATACATGGTATATTCGAGAGTGACTAAGGGTGACAGCTTGGGCCAGGGAGAGCACCTGAGAGAAGGAGGGTAGTTAGGGGAAACCTAAACTGTAGAATCAAGGACATGCCAGTAGAGAAGCTGTGCTGAGGAGGGATATAGCTGTGTGGGAGAGGTGGAGGGGGAAAAGCATTTGCAGAAACTGAGAGGATGGACCTCCGCAACTCTGAGGCAGAACTGGAGGGAAATAGGTCAGATAGGTCCAGGTCCCCTGGGGAGTATTCTGGACCATTGAGGCTGTGAGCCATTTGAAGTTTAGGGTATCAGAAGTAGGTATTAACAAGAGGCTGGGAGGGCTTTATCTTAAGGAATAATATCTTCCTCTTGGATCTTTTCCTTTGTTTACAGAGAGGTATATCTGTACTGTTAGGGCCACTATCATTCTGGGATTCTCAATGTTCTCTTAGCAACATGGATATATGTTGATATAAATGAGTCCTCGATTTTGTAAGTAAAGTTCTTTTCCAACTTGATTTATTGGGAATGTGATTGTCTTTGCAGGTTCATTGGCACATGCTTTGCTTTGTTCTGGTATATTTTCTCTTTAGCACATGTGGCCATTTTTGTCACAAGATTCAGCTATGGGGAGGAGCTACAGTCCTTTGTTGGGGCTGTCATCGTGGGCACCTACAATGTGGTGGTGGTAATCGTGCTCACCAAGCTGCTAGTGGCCATGCTGCACAAAAGCTTCCAGCTTATTGCCGTGAGTGTCTCTTTCTCTTCTACTCCAGATATGGCAGTTTAATACCAATTGAAAATGAAATACAGAGAGATAGGACGGCAGGTAAGGTGCTTGCCTTGCATGCAGTCAACCGTGGCTAGATTCCTGGCACCTCATGTGGTTCCCTGACCTTACCAGGAATGATCCCTGAATGCAGAGGAGTAAACCCTGAGCATCATTTAATATGGCCAAAAAAAACCACACCCCAAATAAGTAAAAATTAAATGCAGGTTTTTTTTTATGAATGCAATTAACCTGTTAATATGCAAAGATGGAACCAAGTATCTAATCCCATGATATGAAAATACTTGTTTATTTTTGTGTGTTTTTTTCATGAATGAAATGAAGTGTTTTATTATTTTTTGAAGTTAGGGGAAATAGTTGTAATAGTGTTTCCATTATCCTGACAACACCTTCACTACTACCAAGGTTTCTAATACTCACCACCACTGTTCTTGTCTCATTTCTAGTCCACTTCCTTCCTTCAGATCCTATTGCTTAGCAGTCTTGGTCCTGCAGAGGCCAAAGATTTGTCCTCATTCAGTATTGTCATATATTAACTGTGTCATAGATTAACCTGGTTCTCTTTTTTTTTTTTTTTTTTTTTGGTTTTTTGGGCCACACCCGGTAACGCTCAGGGGTTACTCCTGGCTATGTGCTCAGAAGTTGCTCCTGGCTTGGGGGACCATATGGGACACCGGGGATCGAACCGCGGTCCATCCAAGGCTAACTCAGGCAAGGCAGGCACCTTACCTTTAGCGCCACCGCCCGGCCCCAACCTGGTTCTCTCCCTGAGATCTCAGTTCTATTTTACTGTGTGGAATTAGTGGACAGATTAAAACAGATTCCTCCTCTCTTATTGCTCTCTCTGTGTGTGTATGTATACATATACAGCATGTATGTTGCAGCCCATTGCTTTCTCTCCTTGTCTCTTACAGAATCATGAAGACAAAGAGTGGAAGTTTGCACGAGCCAAGTTGTGGCTTAGCTACTTTGATGACAAGTGTACATTGCCTCCACCTTTCAATATCATTCCTTCCCCTAAGACTATCTGCTATATGATTAGTAGTCTCAGCAAATGGATTTGCTCTCATACATCGAAAGGCAAACTTAAGCGGCAAAACAGCTTAAAGGTAAGACAAGTCTGAACAGGCCATTCCTGTTCTCATCTGTTCCCTGAGAATGCAGGTTCCTTTTGGGCTTTGCACTGTCTGCTTTCCTCACTCCCATATCCTCCTGGGTTCAATATCCTTTTACTGAAAAGGAGAGATAAACCTGTGGTTCCAGGATATCTTACCTCATGGCTTTAGAGTGTGAGATATTGAATATATATTCATTAACATAAATAATGACTGCTAGAGTTAGCTTATACTAGTATCATATGGGGGCCAGAGTGATAGCGCAGCAGTGGCACATTTGCCTTGCAAGCGGCTGACCCAGGACGGATCTTGGTTCGATCCCTGGTGTCTCATAGGTCCCCCAAGCCAGGAGCGATTTCTGAGTGTATAGCCAGGAGCAACCCTGAGCATCACTGGGTGTGGCCCCAAAACAAAACAAAAAACCCCCAAATATTAGTGTGTACTTTTACAAATAAAAAATTGACAAACTTCATAATTTTTCTATATATATTTTATAAATATTTTAGACTAATATTAAGTCAGCATTAATGATAGTACATAAATATTATTATATAACAAGGAGAAACCATATCCCCAAAGATTTGTATTGATGACATGAAGCATATAGCAGTAATTTAAGAATAATTTTATAAGCAATCCATTAGTAAATGCAATTAATAGAAAAGTGATATTTTCTTTAATTGGATTCAAAAGTTATGTTCTTTATTCTACAGAATTAAACTTACCTCAGTGGGGGGCCAAGGGTATCAGCCAAGAGACACTGACTGGGAGTTGGAGTTTGCGGTATCAGAATTTTGTATTCATGAAACCCTGTCACTGACAGCATTGCAGAATCACAGTACCTCAAATACATGTTTTTGTTTTGGGGCCACACCCAGCAGTGCTCAGGGGTTACTCCTGGCTGTCTGCTCAGAAATAGCTCCTGGCAGGCACGGGGGACCATATGGGACACCAGGATTCGAACCAACCACCTTTGATCCTGGATCGGCTGCTTGCAAGGCAAACGCTGCTGTGCTATCTCTCCGGGCCCTCAAATACATTTTTTAAAGTTAAAGTGAAGCAAAAAAAAAAAAAATGCAACTTCAGTATGAAATTAGTGTCCCATTGCTTCAAAGTGATTACAAATGTTCATTTGTAAAAACTGTTCCTACCTCATAAGTTATTAAAAATACAGAGAATAGGGCCGGGTAGGTGGCGCTGGAGGTAAGGTGTCTGCCTTGCAAGCGCTAGCCAAGGAAGGACCTCGGTTCGATCCCCCGGCGTCCCATATGGTCCACCCAAGCCAGGGGCGATTTCTGAGCACATAGCCAGGAGTAACCCCTGAGCGTCAAACGGGTGTGGCCCAAAAACCAAAAAAAAAAAAAAAAATACAGAGAATATGCTGTATTCAATTTTCTAACTCCTACCTTAAACAGATTTTGTAAGACCTTTTTAAGGTAAATCTGAACACACAGGTGAATAAACAAATGTTCAGATTTGGTTTTAAGGTGTTGAATATCATGTTGATGTGATGACACAGTTTGGTAATAAAACTAAACGATACTGCATTTTGCATCTGTGAATATTTAAAAAAAAAATCCTCCTCATATGACTATTGTGTCTACGTGTCACTAGTGCTGCATATTTGTTTTGAAGGAGTGGAGAAACCTGAAGCAAAAGAGAGATGAAAACTACCAGAAAGTCATGTGCTGCTTGGTGCATCGATACCTGACCTCCATGAGGCAGAGGATGCAGAGCACAGACCAGGCGACTGTGGAGAATCTCAATGAGCTGCGCCAAGATCTCTCAAAATTCCGTAATGAAATACGGGATTTACTAGGCTTTCGGACTTCCAAGTATGCTATGTTTTATCCAAGAAACTAAGCATTTTCTAAACCAACTGGAGAAGAGTTTTGAATAATAGATCTAAAAGACTGTATTTACATACCTTACAATTCAACTTAAAAATATATATTGAAATTACTATGTAAAAGCCATTCTTTAAAATATTTATAGCCTAATATATATGTTATGTAAAATATGTATATAGAATTAATTTTTTAAAATCCTCTTAATGACTTTTTGCAGGAGCAAAACAGATTGAGTAAATGATTTTGTTAGCATGCTGCTTAGTTTTCTTATTTGAGCAGTTTCTTAAAATTTCACTCTGTATTTGAGAAAGGTGATTATGGTGATAGTTTACATGTTGCTGGAATGTTTTGTGAAATGAAGATCAATAATTGTGGATCCAAAGGGCACACTTGAAATATAGAAGTCAGAGTTTTTAATCTTTGTTTTAGGAATTTATGTTTAGTTTAATATTTATTTATTGTTCAGGAATCAAGTTTTATCTAAAACTATAGTCTATTTTTCTTTTTTCTTTTTTTTTTTTTGGTTTTTGGGCCACACCCGGCAGTGCTCAGGGCTTACTCCTGGCTGTCTGCTCAGAAATAGCTCCTGGCAGGCACGGGGGACCATATGGGACACCGGGATTCGAACCAACCACCTTTTGGTCCTGGATCGGCTGCTTGCAAGGCAAACGCCGCTGTGCTATCTCTCCGGGCCCTTTTCTTTTTTCTTTTTTTTTTTTTTTTGTTTTTTTTTTTTTTGTTTTTTGTTTTTTGGGCCACACCCGGTAACGCTCAGGGGTTACTCCTGGCTATGCGCTCAGAAGTCGCTCCTGCCTTGGGGGACCATATGGGACGCCGGGGGATCGAACCGCGGTCCGTCTCCTAGGCTAGCGCAGGTAAGGCAGGCACCTTACCTTTAGCGCCACCGCCCGGCCCCCCCCCTTTTCTTTTTTCTTATGTTCAATATTAAGCAACAAATATGTCAAGTTTGTCACCATAAAGTTAAATTCACTTGTTTTTGTTATTGTAATATATCTACTTTTTCATGGTTGTAATCACTTTATATTTTAAGCTTTTCATTTTTCACTTCACAGTATTTTGTATATTTCCATGTATTGATACAGTCTACCTAATTAAATTTTTATAGAATACATCATTTTGCAGAAATATAGCTAGTTTTAACTGTAGTATATTTAATTTTGGTAAATTTACTTTTTTCTTTTATAATAATGTTTTGATTTTTCTTTAAGAAAAATTAATTTTAATTAATTAATTTTGGAATTAATATTCATTTACAAAGTTATGTGAGGGTCCAGAGTGATTGAACAGTAGGAAGGGCATTTGCTTTGATTGTGGCCAATCTGTGTTCAATCCCTGGCATTCCATATGGTCCCCCAAGCCAGCCAGAAGTAATTTCTGAGTGCAAAGCCAGGAATAAACCCTAAGCATCATAGGGTGTGACCCAAAACAAACAAAAAACAACTATGTGGGCACAGTCTCTTTTGTTTTTATAAACACTTAAAGTCCCTTTAATACAAGGTTTTATTTTATATCTGGATTAAGGTTCTAAAACTTTTCTCCCAAAGAATTTTTCACAAAATTTCTTACAAAACTGACATCATGAGGCTGGAAAGATAATACAGTGGATAGGGTACTTGCCTTGCACAAAGCTGACCCAACTTCAATCCCTGATATCTCATCTGGTCCCCTGAGCACCACCAGGAATGATTTCTGAGTATAGAGTCAAGAGTAACCCTTGAGCATCATGAAATGACCCAAACACACCACCAACAACACCTCCACACACACAAACAAACCTGACATACTTATTTTTGCTGCTTTAGATGAAAAACATTAATTTTTCTTAATTGGAAAATTAACTGTGTATCTAATTTTTCCCTATGTTCATGTAAGAGTTGTAGCTAAACCTCTCCATAGGCTTTTGCTTCTATATTCTTGCAGCATTCCAGTTAAGAGATTATTGAATAGATAATAATTTTCTTAACTCAGCGACAGTCTTCAAGCCAGAGGGTGCAGGTAGCCCTCAGTCTGTGAACATCACCAATCAGGGGATCATCACCTCGATGTTAGCTTGTGTTTCACTGTGCTTTTTGTTTTTTAATTTCCAGATTCTAACTGTTCCTTCTTTTGGACAAATTCTTATAAAAATGTTTATTGTAAAGTAATATATTTTGTCTATGGTGGGATTATAAATTTCCCAATTGAGATTTTACATCAGGATTTTTAGTTATTCTAAAAAATATCTAATTATAAAATTAAAATATTTATAGTCTATTGTATGCACGAGTTACTTATTAGGTATGTTTTGAATGGCAGCATATTGTAAGAAAAAAGGTAAATAAAACTTGATATTAGGTTATAACATGACAGTCTGTCCATTATAGTATTATATATCTTATACATTTTGAAGTGGAGATTATTAGAGGCTGGAGAGGTAATGCCAGTTGGTAGGGCTATTTCTTGAATGTGGCTGACTTGAGTTTTGAATAGATGTGGTCTGAACACTGCCAGATGTAGCCCCAAAACAAATAATTGAAATAAAAATAAAATGACCTGTAACTATTTCATCCACCTCAGGGCAACCTAGAGATGAGGCAATCTCACTCCAACTTAACAAAGGACCAATACAATAAGGCAAGTCACATGAACTATTTGGTTTCCCAAGGACATAGAAAAGCTAATTTTACACTATACTATGAGGAATATTAATCTCTTAGGTGCAATGTATTATTATTATTATGTATATATCTCAGGGGGCAAGAGCAATAATACAGTAGGTCAGGTGCTTGCTTTGCATGGGACTGACCTGAGTTCCACCTCTAGCACCACATATGGTTTCCCAAGCCTTCTAGAAGTGATCCTTTTTTTTTTCTTTTTCTTTTTTTTTTTTATTAATATCTTTATTTGAGCATCTTGATTACAAACATGATTGTGGTTGGGTTTCAGTCATGTAAAGAACACCCCCTTCACCAGTGCAACATTCCCATCACCCGAATCTCCCTCCTCCCCATCCCAGCCCTGCCTGTATTCTAGACAGGCTTTCTACTTCCCTCATTCATTTACAGTGTTTTAATAGTTCTCATTATAGTTAGTTTTTAGTATATGGTTATTATATATATTATATAGTTTCTCAGTATAGTTATTTTTCTAACTGTACTCATTCTTTGTGGTGAGCTTCATGTTGTGAGCTGGACCTTCCAGCCAGAAATAATTCCTGAGCATCACTGGCCAAAAATTTAAATATATATACATACATGCCTTTATTATGAAAACATAATAACCTAGATTTGAGCCCACTGTGAACTGTACTACAATCTCTTTGTGTCTGAGGGACCTATCCCCGAGCTGCCAAGAATGATTGATGAGGATGTTGAATGCTGGAGTTTGTGTGGATTGGCAGGAAGAAAATCAAGGGTTCTGGATCATGGGATTTCCCTAGAGAGCCAAGTCGCTGAGACTGGTACAGCAGTTGGACACATGTTCACCTCCCAAATTGACTCTGGTTTCAAGGGGATCCTTGAGTCCTGGTCTAGAGGCTGCAGCATTGCCAGCATTTCCTCACCTGGGGAAATCTGTACCCAGAGAAGTGTCACATCCTTGAGTTGTTGCAGTGAGCATCCAAGAAGCACCTGTGGAATCCCAAGGCCACCTGAGCACTGTTTGGAATGCCCCAAATAAATAGAACAAAGGAGTTGAATTAGATCTAGCTGAAAATATATTTGGTTCTTGTAGAGAAAAGGATTCTTTTCCATGCCTGTATAGTCCCGGAACTTCTGGGGGAATTCTCACTCTTTCAGGAGAATACAAGGAATATGGTGCTTATGGGGTCTGTAAAAGAGAGGTTGAATGGCAGGTTTACAACCAGAAGTATCAGTCATTGAAAAATATTTTATTAAGCCTTGATTTACAAACATGGGAGAAGAAAGTGTGTTTGAGAGCCAATGTGAAAGGTCAAAATGTCACTATAAATATTGCACTTATAAAATCTCTTTTTTACATCTTCATATGGCTCCTTCTTTATATCCCCCTTTCCAGAGATGTGTCCATCTGAGCCATCCCACTCCCCAACACTGCATCCAGGTCCTAGGCTGGAGAGCCAGATGACCACACACCTCCCCTTAGCTCCCCGCCCCATCTCGTGAAGATTCATATTTAACTGCATAAGGTTCCTGCTTTCTACTAAGAACAGATCTTCCAAAGGCCACAAGTGTGGACATAGGTCAGTGCTGGCAACGTTTGTTTTTCAGGGCATTTAAAAGCTTCTGGTTCTTGGTCTTGAATGTCATAATGAAGCTGTTGGGCATGATTCGGCCTCGCCCATCTTCGCCCACTTGGCCCATAATAATGTAATTCAGACCTAAAGAACAAATAAGTGAAATCAGTATTTTTTTTCTCTATGTGCTTTGACACAAAGCAGCCTGAATTCTGAGCTGCCTCTCATAAAGGCAAAGACATGGTTGGCATGTACATCCTGATGAGTGCACAGTCCACACAATTTGGCCTCAGTCTCCAGATACAACCCTGATTCCACTGTAGGGGGAGTAACACCTGGGTAGAAGCTTCTTTCCAGTCTTGTCCTACAATGAGCAAGGGCTTTCAAGAGGCAAGCTCTGCCTACCTAGGAAGGCTCTTCCTCCTGAGGTGCCTGTGTGCCCTGAAAACACCAGGGGGCTTCAGAAACCCCAAACTCTACTACTCAGGATTGCCCCAATATTCTGCAACTAATGGCTCACACTCTGCTGGCCAGTAGTTGTCCAGAACCTTCTTCAGTACCCTGTGAGTTTCTGGAGGGATTGGTGATGGGGCTGAAGTGTGCCTTTCTTTGCACTTTTTTTTTTTTTTTTTTGTGGTTTTTGGGTCACACCCGGCAGTGCTCAGGGGTTATTCCTGGCTCCAGGCTCAGAAATTGCTCCTGGCAGGCACGGGGGACCATATGGGGCGCCGGGATTCGAACCGATGACCTCCTGCATGAAAGGCAAATGCCTTACCTCCATGCTATCTCTCCGGCCCCCCTTTCTTTGCACTTTTAAACATAATCTAGGTGCAAAAACAGCACTTAGTGTCAGTGATTCTATCTGTAATCAGTATATCTGGTCTAAACTATGAGGATTTATATCCATTATTGAAAAGTGACATCTGTTTCCAGCTACCCTCTTCTTTCCCCTTCTTTCCCTAGGGTGAAGAGAAAAGCATGTGTCTTCGAATTTCCCTTGCAGAATCCTTCCTTGTGGACTCATCACACACTCCTCAAGAGGGCCTGGAGCCTGTAAAAGCTGGAGGTGGGGTGCAGGCAGGTAGATGCTTGCTCCAGGTAGATCTAGCAGTACTTCCAGTGAAGTGCTCGGCTTTTGGGGCAATTCTGCCTAGGAATATATATCTTTGACAGTTGGATCCTCCAGACACTACAGATCCCTTGGGAGAGGTGAGCTTTTTCACAGTGGCTCCGCTGTACTTTCTATACACATAGTTTGGTTTCTCTTGCTAGTGGGGGAGGTTTCAAACATGATGGACAGAGACACTGATACATCATGCAGAGAAGGCCAGGTACACTGGAGTAGAGCCACTGTTCCCTCTTCTGTCCTTTGGGTGGGAAAAAAGGAACAGCACAGCCTTTACCCAAAGTGTCCATACATGCTGTCCATGGGAACTTTTCATATGTTTTTCCCCTTTCCCTTCCCCTCTGCTATTTGCCCTTCAAAAAGCATAGTGAGGGGGCCAGAGAGATAGCATGGAGGTAAGGCGTTTGCCTTTCATGCAGGAGGTCATCAGTTCAAATCCCGGCACCCCATATGGTCCCCTGTGCCTGCCAGGAGCAATTTCTGAGCCTGGAGCCAGAAATAACCCCTGAGCGCTGCCGGGTGTGACCCAAAAACCACAAAAAAAAAAAAAAAAGCATAGTGCGTACATACTTACATGATTCATACTTTAAAGAAATTTGTCAAATAATAGGTTGAAAAAAAAAGGGCCATGGCTCTAGATGAAGTCTTTTCTCACTATTTCTCTGAGAAGCTCATTCTAATACCTGAACTTTGCTGCTCTTGAATCAACCCCATGCCCCGATCTTGCATCCCAGTACCATTGTTCCTACACTTAATCTCTGCCTTTCTGCAGTCTGTGGCTGACTCTTCCCACAGAGACACTTCAGAGGGAGCATTTTACATGCTTCTCAGTGTTGATCCCACACTCCATCCTGCTCTACTGCTCCCCATGACCCAACTCTTCCGTCAGTTATAAGGACTGGGATGAGAATCTAGCTCTACCAGTCAGGAGTAACCATGACAAGTTCCCAGCCACCAGGGCAGGGCCAGCAGCATTTGGCCAGAGACTCTACCTCCATTTTCCCCGAGCACCCACTTTCTCACCTCTGCGGAGCACAGGACACTGCCTGCAGACTACCAGGAGCTTGGCACTCATGTTCTTGCCAGCCTGCTGGATGGCCAGGCCCCCTTCCTTGTAAATATTGATGATGGAGACAGTGGCATGCAGACTGCCCCCTCGTGCAACTGTGGTCACCACCGTGCCAGCCAGCACTGCAAAGGAACACTGGTTAGAGAGGGTTGGCACAAGTTCCAGCTGCAGGTTCAACAGGTGGACCAATGACCAAACAAGGGACCTGAGCCTTCTCCACAGGGGATGTTAGGCTGGCTCTGGAGCCCTGAAGGGCAATGCCCCCAGGAGGCATTGTTGTCCCTGGGCCCTGCCTCCTACCAACCCACAGGTCTGGCCAAGATTCAGCCTCACACTTTGTCCTGCCACTCTGCATACAATCCCCAATGGAGTGGGGAACTGACACCCTCCAATGCTGTCCTGCTGGGAGAGGCCCTTGGTGAGACCCCAGGTTCCAGGGGCCACTTCAGGGTATCAGAAGTACTCGAGACTGCTTCTGTGGGTGAGTCTAGGTCAGCAAGACTTGTATGGATTCTTTTTCTCTTTTCTCTTTGGTTAAGATGGACCCTGGAGTCTCAGAGATTGGGGGGTGAAAGGGAAAGTACCAGCTTTTCCCTGAGCCTTCTTCCCATCCCTGGATAATTTTAATGAACCCCAGTAAAAAGCAGCATGGATATCGCAGGTCTGACAGAACCCAGCAGTCATCTTTCCCTGTGTTTGAGTCATTTTCCAGGTCCTTCTACAGGAAGTGGGGACTCTCCATTGGGGTAGCAGAGAAAAGGAATCACATTGCCCATTGAGTTCTGTCTGGGTCTACGGTTCCTGGTTCTGGTGGTGCTTGGTTTTAGGGTGCCTAGGTCTGGGATGTCCTGATTCTGGGGGATTCTGTTTTTGGAGTGCACCATTTCTGGGGTACCCTGGTCTGAGGTGCCAGTTCTGGAGTGCATGCTGATGGTGACTATCAGTGGAAGACCGGGCAGGTGGAATCAGTTGGGACTTTTTCACAGATAATCAGGTGTGGCCCCCACACTGCCACTCTCTTTTCACGGAGTTTGGGAAAGGCTCAGGGACTCACCATCACAAGGCCAGTGATTGTCCTTTGGAGCATATGCTCTGCCTCAGGATCCCAGGCTCTCATATCTTCCCCCCAACAGCTGGCCAGCTGTAGATTTAATGAACTACTTGAAGGCCCAGAGGAGGCAAGCACAGCCTCTGGATAGGGACCCCCATTTAGATGGCAGCCACTTTTCTTGCCTGCTACGATGCTTAAGTGCTCCTTTAGAAAATCACCAGTATCATTAAATTTGATATCTTTGCCTCTTTAAGTGGTTTCCACAAAATTCTCCCCCCAGTGCCCCACCTTGGTAATAGTTTTTAGCAATTCTAAGTCATTCTGTAATTGCTCAGGTTTCTGGATGGATTTCAGGCTTCTAAGCTTTCACTTCACACTTGGAAGCAGCTTATGGAAGGAACAGTTGCTTTTCTTCAGAGAGAGGTGAGCCTGAACTGAGTTCTAACTGGCTGAAGCTGAATTACAGATGTATGGAAAATATAGGAGAAACATATAAAGGGAAAAATAGGTCTGCCCAGAATACTGTGCCAGCCAGAATTTGTGAGAACAGGACTCAGATTAAGTGTATTGGGAATAGAGTATGTATATTTATTTTCTGTAATCATATTTTCTCAGTTGAAGAATCTCACACTGTGAACAGCATTACTCCACACACTTAAGAAGGAGGAAATACTTTGGGGGGCCAAGGAAGTAGGACTCGGACCCTCTACCATTGTAATGATCTGATTCTGCCCAGAGCATGCAAGTACTCTTGAGTTTCTGATTAAGGTGGTTAATGGTTTCTCTTTCTTACCGAAGTTACTGGAACAATAATTGCTCTCCAGAGAGCCTGTCCGTCTGCACTTCTGTTGACACAGAGCTACGGTGGGTTTTAAATCTTCAAAGAGGAAAAAGATCTGATTCAGAAACAGGGACTCAGGTGGAAGGAGCCTAAAATGTTCTATTTAAGTTCATCAAGCTCAATCAGTCTCTGAAATGGAATCACTGAAAAGCCAGCAAAGAAAATTCTTCCTGTGCTCTGTGATGGCTCAATTTCCTCAAGGCAACTCAACACTGTTGAATTTTAAACCAGGAGATCTAAGATAATCCAAATTTAGCCCTCTCTCTTCTTCCTTTATATAGAACTGACCCTATAACCTAAAAATAGTCTCTGTGTTCTCTGCTGAGAAAGGTCTAGTGTGGCCCAACAAAACTGAGGGTTCTGGGAGCCAAGGTTATGCCAGTTGCCTGAATAGTAGGATGTTCCTGTTACAAACGTGGCTTGCAGGGAAAGTGTGTTCTATCTTGATGACCTAACTAGAGGCCACCAGTCACTAAATATTTTCAACTGATCGTAGTCTCTACGGAGAAGACAAATGTAAAAGCAAAAATTAGAAACAGCACTTCTCCAACAGACTCAATCTGACCACATCTACAAACAGTTGTGGCCATTCATGGAGGCTGCTGACTAAAAAAGGGAATAAAAAAGGGAGAGCACAAGGGTAGGATGTTTGCCTTTCATGTGGCTGACCCAGAATGGACCTGGGTTCGATTCTTGGTATCCCATATGGTACCCCGAGTTTACCAGGAGCAATTTCTGAGCACAGAGCTAGGAGTAACCCATGTGCGTCACTGGATGTGGGCCTCCTCTAAAGAAAAGAACCTGCAACTGGGAATTGCCTCTGATATGGGTCACCCACTCCTCACCACAACTCTGCACTTGCATCCCAGAGAGGCGCCATAGTGGGTACATATTAAAATAATTCAACTTGTTCTTGAATGCACTGATAGCTTGGGTGGGTGCGTCGGTGGGAGGGTGAATGGATGAATGGATGGGTGAGCAGGTAGATGGATGGGTAATAGATGGATCGTTGGATGGATTAGTGGGTGGGTGGCTGGGTGAGAGAATGGATAGATGGATGAACATTTTCCACAAATTGAAAATCTCACCCTGGCACACAGTTCCAAGTAGCCAAAGGGAGCTTCCTAAAGTGTGAATGCAATCTTGGATTTCTGTCAGTCCACCCACCTACCCCACAACTGAGAGCCTCAGGCAGTAGGTGGAGATTGAAATCAGAGGGGAGGTGTGGGCCTGGGATGCCAAGGGTCTTCGCCACAAGGAGCACACTGGCTGTTGTGCTGTCCCAATAGGGTAGCCCTTGTTACGGGAAGCTTTTACATTTTAGGGATTATGTTTTGGGGAGCAGGAAGGAAGCTGGAACCACACCCAACAGTGCTTACAAGTGACTGGCTGTTTGAAACAGGGTTGGTTGCATGCAAGGCAAGTGCCTGACCCCTTTTCTCTGACCTCTCAGATTTTTTTTAACTGAACTATATTTTCAACTTCCCCGCACCACTGGCCACATTTTAAATATTTGCTCATGGCTACCATGTTGGATGGCACAGCCAAGTGGCAAGGTAGTAAGAGCTTGTGGTCTTCTCTGCGTGGGGAACACAGTGTGGGGTAAATTTTAGGAAGCAGGCAAATAGGTGGAGAAGAAAACTGCCACACATGAGTTTGATGGATTTTCATTTAAATATCTAGGTCTTAGACTACCTAGAGAAAATGAAAAAATTATGTTCATTATTTCAGAGAAAGTGACGGTTGGGCTCTTCAAGGTCCTGATGCAATGGGATAAATCACCAGAACAAGTGACTTGGGTCACTTGAGACAGCTGCAGAGGCTGCTGAGCAAAAGGCAGTTCACTTCCCAACCACAAGGTGGCAGATTTGTGAAGTGCGCAGAAAAACTGGCCCCTGGAGAAGTGACACTATTCTGGAGAAAAATGGACCAAAAGGCAGGGAGGGAATGACTGGGCTGGAGAGATAGGCTGGTGGAGAGGGCGCTTGTCTTGCATGCCTTTCGATCCAGCATCTCCTATGGTCCTCTGAGTGCTACTAGGAATGATTCAGAACACAGCCTCCTGGGTCCCCAAAACAAAAAATAGACCCCACTCCAAAATGTCTGGGAATGAATGAATGAATGACACTTCAACTCACTTCACCTGAACAGCTTCTTTCCTCCTCACAGGATATAGATTTGGAAATGAGGCCTGACTCCTGGTGACACCTCCTTGCCATTTGCAGGGAAGCCCAGACCAACAGCCTCCAGTTGTTATATGTCAATTATTTTTGCTTGATTTACTCCAATTAAAAAACAGTAATATATTTTATATGACATATTTTGTAGAAAAAACTAAGCAAATCACATACTAGTCTAAAAGAGAAATAGGCCAGGGCCATTAGCTTGAAATGCTATAATTTTGTGTCACAAAATTATAACTATAATAGTATACATGCCTGAGAGGAAAAATTTGGGATAATAGTATGTGCCTATAACAATTTCTAACATTTAAACAGTCATCATTTTCTTAGATGACATTTAAATATTATTCATATCTCAATATCTGTATACCTTATTACCTTTTATTAATGGGGTCATCTTATTCTCTTACCTATACTTTTGTATTCGTAACCTATTTTTTAGTTTCAATCAAATTTTTAGTTAATTTGCTTATCTACCTCAAAAGAATTTTTCTTCTACTGCCCCTGTCTATGCACAAATTACAAAACAAAACAAACCTCACCTGTAGTTATAGGGAAGGTGGTTGTGACAGGCGGTGTGGTTGTTGTAGGCAATTTTTTTGGTCTAAATTTGTAGTGACCAATGAATCCATCTGCAGTTAGACTCAAATCAGATAAAAACTGAATGAGAAGTTCATTCTTCTCAGATACAATTGGTCTAAAAAAAAAAAGAAATGCAAAAACATATATATGAACATCTAGTGATCTACATGTATATAATACTGATGTTTAAAAATAGTTTGTAAAATGATTTACACACACTTACAATTCTTAAATATACTGTATAAAATATGTAAAATATATTAAAAATACTGTTTTTTAGGGCCATTAGTGGTTAGTTACTCCTGGCTCTGTATTCAGAAATCATTCCTGGCGGGCTCAGGGGACCATATGAGATAATGGGGATGCAAGGAAAGCTCCCTACCTGCTGTAATATTGTCTTGGTCCCAGTTGTATAATTTTATAACATATATATGAATGTGTTCAATGATTAAGTAACAACTCTTAGAAGTGTAGAATTTCCTAGCTTCCAATTACTTCTGACAATCAATTGCCATTTGTTTAAATTTCAGTGCTAAAGCACTTACAAAGACGAAAGTTTTCATCAGCTTTGTACTAACACTGATGCGTGACACATTAGAGTCTGCACAGCTGAGCGATGCATTGTACAGACTGTCATGCAATGACTTTTATAGAACAGGCATTGGTACCTGCTTTCACTGTTCTTGCGTGGGTGACACACAAGCTTGGGAGCTACTCTGAGTTCTTGGGGGAGCATGTGGTACAGGGAATGAGCGACCTCACCCTCACATGTGCAAGGCAGGTTCCACCATTGAGACACATAGCCAACTCCACTATTTCTTTTAATGGAACAGACAATTAAGTTCTAGAGACTGGTCTCAGCTTCTAGAGCTAGTAGGTGGAAAGGTCAGGATTTGAAACCAGACCAAGCCACTCTGCATGAGGCTGATATCCACAAGCACCTTTGGTGAGTCTAAAGAACAACATGGCTACATTGAAGTAAGATTTAGGCTTCAGCAGGTCTGGAAACTCAGGCAAATGAGAGGGACAAAGCTCCAAGCCCTGTGGAGACACAGCCCAAGGGGTCGTTATTTTAGTTGCACTTCCTCTGCACCCCAGTAAAACAGCTCCAGGGGTTAATGGGGGAAACATTCCAGATTAGAATCTTAGCAAATGGCTATGAAAAAGAAAGCAAATGGGATTTCTTGGCTTTGGGGATCAAGACTGCATGGAGAGCTCTAATTTTATGTCAACACTAAACCTGCTGGCTTTTAAATATTAAAGACTCAGTGAAGATGGTAACTAAGGCTCAAGAGCTCACTTACATCTTAGGTTTTAGGGGTTAATATGTTATTTAAGAGAGCAACTGCATTTAAGCCCTTGCTATTAATATTATTCAAATGATGGTCAACATGCCCCTTGGTTAATTCTAATAATTATTTCAGAAGTGGGAACATTTTTAATGAGTCATTGAATAGAGCTGATTGGTGGTTTTATTAAACTTCTTCAATGTATCTTCTCAGCCAAAGCATTTCATAGGCATTGTGGGAAGAAATTCCTAAGAACTCATTTCTCCCTCCTGGGATTCACTTTGTCCAGGGATGTTTTGTTTTGGTTTTGTTTTTGGGCCACACTGAGCAGCAGTCCTGCAGGCTCAAGGGACCATATGAGATGCCAGGGATAGAACCTGCGTCAACCATGTGCAAGGCAAATGCTCTACCTGCTGTCCTATGGCTCTAGCCCCACCTGGGCTGGTTTTATACATACATACATACATACATACATACATACATACATACATACATACATATATGATTATTTATATGTTATACATATACATCTATATATGTATAACCCCCCAAAACTTAAGGCCACATTCTTCTCCAGTCCACATGGACATTGTCTAAGATAGACCACATGCTGGGTCACAAAACTTACCTCCCTAAAATCAAGAAGCTAGAAATTGTATCACCTATCCTGTCAGGCTGTATTACTTAAAAATGAAAATTACAAACAGAAACAGGGAAAACCTCAGATACTTGGATACTGAACAGAAAATAGAAAATGGTTTTCTGGATTAAAAAAATCACATAAGTAATCTTCAAAAAATAAAATCAAAATACATACAAATGCAGCAACCAATGGCTGAAGGCAACAGAACTAAATTGCTGGTCACAGAATCAAGCTAACCTGAGGATGTAGGGGACAGATGGAAGGGTTTTGGGACAGGTTTTGGGATTGGTGGCAGGAAGGGTTGGATCAATATATTCATGAAACTTTAATTAGCAGTAATCTAAATCATGGTATTAAAAAAAACACACTTTAGAGGCCAGAATGATAGGACTTGCACACGGCCAACCCGAGTTTGATCCCCGGCATCACATATGGTTCTTTGAGCACTGCCAAGAGAATTTCCTGAGTGCAGAGCCAGGAGAAAACCATGAATATTGACAAAAGTAGAAAGAGAGAGGAAAGAGGAAGAGAGAAAGAGATGGAGGAGGAGCAGGAAAAGGTGGAGGTGGAGGAAGAAAAAGAGAAAAAAAGAAAGAAGAAAGAAAAGAGAAAGAAGGAAAGAAGAAAGATAAAGGAAGGAAGGAAGATTAAACTTAAAAATTAACAAAACAAAACATTAGATGCCAGGGTAATAAATATTATGGGGCTGGAGCAGGTAGGACATTTGCCTTGCAGATGGCCAACCCAGGTTCGATCCCCTGCATTCCATATAGTCCTCCAAGTACTGCCAGGAATGACCCCTGCGCACAGAGCCATGAGTAACCCCTGAGCACCACTGGGGGGTGGCCTAAAATAAACAAGCAAAAGTATTTAGCACCATGAACACACTCATGAGCGACGATGGCTACTCACGCGGGAGGACTGTCCCCGCAGAACTTCCCGATTCTCCTGGCATCATTGATTTCCCCGCCGTTGAACACAGCCACGTAATCATAGCGGCAGTAGTTATCTCGTTCCACATCAAACTTCTCAAACTTTAATTCTATCAGCTAGAGGGAAAGCACAGATTAGACAAGTCACCTCAAAGGGAATCATCCTCTCTTCTGATATGGAAGGAAGAATTCCAGTTTTCCTTTGTAACAACTACATTCTGTGTCCCGTTTCTCCCTGATTGGATAGTTTTTATTTTATTTTATTTTTATTTTATATTTTTTGGTTTTTGGGTCACACCCGGCAGTGCTCAGGGGTTACTTTTGGCTCTATGCTCAGAAATCGTTCCTGGCAGGCTCAGGGGACCATGTGGGATGCCGGGATTTGAACCACTGTCCTTCTGCATGTAAGGCGAACACCTTACCTCCATGCTATCTCTCCGGCCCCTGGATAGTTTTTATTTAACTGAACAGTGGGGTTCTTTTGCGTTCCATTTCCAATCATTTGAAAAGGAGGCACATTAACTTCAGAAGCCTTTCTTGTACAACCCTGATAGTCTGTGTCCCCCAAATCCTGCTCAGGATGGCACTTGGGCCTGGGGTAGAGTAGGATGGGTGGGAGAGGGACTGAACTCTCTGCTAAGCCCATTCTTCTCCTACAGGAAATGAATAGAAATAAAGGGGATCTTCTAATACGTCTCCATAGTAGGTTACATCTCTCAGGGAAAGGGAGGGAGAGAGTTGTCCCCCACTTTTGGGGGGGTTTGGGTCACACCCGGCAGCGTTCAGGGGTTACTCCTGGCTCTATGCTCAGAAATCGCTCCTGGCAGGCTCAGGGGACCGTATGGGACGCCGGGATTTGAACCACCGACCTTCTGCATGAAAAGCAAACGCCATACCTTCATGCTATCTCCGGCCCCCAGAGTTGTCCCCTTTTGAAGGAAAGAGTGACAGTCTCCCTAAGAAGGACTCATGGTCTTTAAGACTCATGGTCTTTAAGGTCTTTAAGACTCATGGCTGTGAATGGTTTACTGCAGGTATTTGAACAAGATGTGACAGGCACCCCTCCTATTCCATGATTCTGAAAGAGACTCCAAGCTGCCCCAAAGCACTGCATCACCCAGCCAGGCTTCATTGTCTTGCACCTGGACCTGTGAAGAGTGTCCCAGAGTGTTCTAGTTAGTGGGACATTTTGATTCCAGAGGCGGCCGTTCCCCTGCTGAGCAGGCCTCTTCAGAGCGCCACCAATGTCTACATCAGAGGCCATCTCTTAGACTTCACAAATGCCCATAGCACCCAGGCAGCTGAAGCCAATGCTAGCTAGGGGCATGTACAGGCAGCGCAGCTGCAGAAGGAAGATAACGGGCATTGATTCCTGTTTGGAGGGGAACACGCTTATTGGCAAGTGAAGACAGACACGATAATGTGAACAGAAATGGTCAGCAGCCACTGACAAATGCAAAATCTGGGCTTCAAGGGGCCGGAGTGATAGCATAGCGATAGGGCATTTGCCATGCATGCAGCAGACCTGGGTTGGACTTGGGTTTGATTCCCAGCATCCCATATGATCCCCTGAGCCTGTCTGGAGTAATTTCTGAGTGCAGAGCCAGGAGTAAATCCTGAGCGCCGCCGGGTGTGGGCTCCCTTCCAAAATCTGGGCTTCAAGTCTACTTGCCAGATATTTTTTCACCTGAAAGGAAGTCAGCAGAGCAGTAGGGTTACGAGGGCTCGGCACCCTGAAATATTCAGATAAGTTCTTTTTGGGGCCAGAGACTTCTCAATAATAGTAATAAAACTCTTTGTGTGTTATTAAAAAGTAAGCTGAATTTGCTCAAAAATTCTTGATTTAACTTCTAGAGAAGTAAGTCAAAGGGAAAGGAGCAAGTGATGACAGAATGGAGGTTAGTCTTTGATAGAAGAAAAGTGCCCATACAGTTATACAGATATTATTAGAATCTCATTATTAAATAAAAAAAATTTTTTTTTTGTTTTTTGGGCCACACCTCACAGTACTCAGGAGTTACTCCTGGCTTTGCGCTCAGAAATCACTCCTGGCCAGAAACATGATACCAACAACAGAGACTGTGTGAAAAATAAAAGTGTGTTGGCACTACAGACAATGTCTTAGATTGGACGATCTAACTTGCCTGGAGCCTAGAGTTGGTCTTGTGCCAGGAAACTTCAGGGGTAGGGTCTCTTTGTATTTAGGCCAAGAATATTCCTTTCCATGCCCCTCATATTTTGGTGGGCCTATCAAACAACAATTGCCACTCTAACACCATTTTTTCTGTGCTCCTTTGACTCTAATCCTTAAAAAGAACCCACTTAAAATTTGAGGTTAACTTAAGCTAATATGCATGTACATGGAAATGTAAAAAAATACTATGCCTGTAATGTTTAAGGAGTTATGTAAGTTTTATGGCTTTAGATTGCCTGTGTGCTGTTAAGAAATATTATAATGTGTTACAATCTGGGGACTTGAGGGACAAAGTAATTGTACATGGATTCAGTCTTATTTATCTTAATGTTCTTTGACTGAAATTTCAAAGTTAAGATATCAGCAAGGGGACTTCTGAAAATTATGTTATGGGTGATTGTCCTTCCACTGTAACTTTACCTTGTCCTCTTTCTTTGCATCTTTGTTCTCATAATTAAAAAAAAAAAAGAAAAAAAAAGAAATCACTCCTGGCTTGGGGAACCATATGGGATGCTGGGGATCGAACCTACGTCCGTCCTGGGTCAGCCACATGCAAGGCAAACACCCTACCACTGTACTACCACCCTGGCCCCAATAATCATATTTTTATTCTTTTTTTGGGGGGGGTTGGCCACACCCATTTGATGCTCAGGGGTTACTCCTGGCTAAGCACTCAGAAATTGCCCCTGGCTTGGGGGGACCATATGGGACACCGGGGGATCGAACCGTGGTCCTGATCCTTGGCTAGCGCTTGCAAGGCAGACACCTTACCTCTAGTACCACCTCGCCGGCCCCCATATTTTTATTCTTAACAATAAAAATGAGTTTTGAGATTATGATGTAAGAATGTTGGGTGTTTTCAAATAAAAAACCTGCATGGTAAAGTTGAATCATTTCTCCTGAGGGACCAGAGAGATAGTACAGTAGGTAGAGAGTTTGTCTTGCATGTGGCAGACCCAGGTTCGATTTCTGGCCTTCCTTATTCCTTTGCCTGCCAGGAGTGATTCTTGAGCACCACTAGGTGTGCCTCCCCCCAATAAAAGAGCATCGGGGGCCGGAGAGATAGCATAGAGGGTAAGGCGTTTGCCTTTCATGCAGAAGGTCATTGGTTCGAATCCCAGCGTCCCATATGGTCCCCCGAGCCTGCAAGGAGCGATTTCTGAGCATGAAGCCAGGAGTAACCCCTGGGCGCTGCTGGGTGTGACCCAAAAACCAAAAAAAAAAAAAAAGAGCATCATGACAAATAATTGTGTCAATGATACAAAAACAACAAGTTTATAATACACTTTTTAAAAACAGTATCATAATGTTCACTTTGCATTAAAATCTTGATAATAACTTTGTAGGGATTGATTCATGTCAGTGTAAAGACTGAAGTCTGTCAAATCTTCAAGTGTTTATAGTGATAATAATGATTAAGAATTTAGTTTTAGGGCCTGGAGAGATAGCACAGCGGTGTTTGCCTTGCAAGCAGCCGATTCAGGACCAAAGATGGTTGGTTCAAGTCCCGGTGTCCCATATGGTCCCCCGTGCCTGCCAGGAGCTATTTCTGAGCAGACAGCCAGGAGTAACCCCTGAGCATCGCCGGGTGTGGCCAAAAAAAAAAAAAAAAAGAAGTTAGTTTTAAAGGTCTGCACAGTCTGCACCATGAGTGTGCTTAATTCCCCAGGTAAGTTCTGTCCTACAATTAATTTCAGAAAGTGGGGCAAAATTGTACAAAACCACAAATGAACATTAATTAGAATACCAAACCCTCTCTATGGATTGTTTCAGAGTCCAAACAGAGTTCTTGGTGAACACCTGACCAAATTCTATTTTTTATATAAATCTTTATTTAAGCCCCCCCTCCCCTCCCCTGCCTGTATCTTGACAGGCATTCTACCTCTCTCATTCTTTAACATTGTCATGCTAGTTGTTAGTGTAGTTATTTCCCTAACAGCGTTCATAACCAACCCCAACAAACCAAAGCCCAGCTGGCTTTCCCATGCTCTTGGCAGCAGTGATGGACGGGCCTCCTTGGTGCTATTGAGAGAAGTGTGGGGTCTGCTTGGGATTGGGTGAATGAGCAATTGGAACTAGGACCGACTCGAAGTGCCAAGAGATCTGTGTTCTTGGGTACTGGCACCCCACAGCGAGTTACTGCAGCCAGGCCCATCTGCCATGGGGCAAACAGTCACTCATGGGCTTTGCTTACCATTTGTACATCAAAACCTGCTTGGAAAACAGGAATAGGAATAGGAACTTAAATCCATGCTGGAAGCTTGCAGCCCTAGGCTCTGAAATAATCCAGTGGCAGGGTCCAACCACTGTCAAACAAGTCATATATGTATACCCGTGCACTGTTGGAGGGACTTACCTGGTTCTTGGGGGCCACAATGTGCCACACGCATGTGACCCCTGCTGGGTAGTCACGCTCTGGCCAGTTGGGTGTTTTTAAGGAGCCGGAAGGTCTTTCAAGGCGTCCTCCACAATACTGATCTCCTGACAAGACAAATGTTGAAGAATTTAAGTTTCTATCCTGATGTAAGTTATAACAATACAAATATGAGATTAGAAAACATGGGCTAACAGTGTCAAAAATAAAAGTAAAGATAGAGAAAGGAGAAAATGTCTGCTGCAAATGCAGGCAGGGGAGAGGGCAGGGGGCAAGAGGGATACTAGGGACATTAGTGGCAGGAAATGTGCACTGGTAAAGGGTTTTGTATACTGTATGAGTGTAACTCAATCATGAATAAGTTTGTAACCGTATCTCATGTTGATTCAATTAAAGAACTTATTTGTAAAAATAAAACATCAAAGGGAAAAAAAGAGTTAGATTAAAAAAAAAAAGAAAAGAAAATGTGGGCTATTGGGTTATCGTCCAATAAATTGAAACTATAGCAGATGTGATGGGGGGGTGGGGGACCAAGAGGGAGCACAGCAGCTCAATCTTCCCTTCTCTCTTTCTCTTCCTCTCTCTCTGCCCATATTATCTTTATTTTTATATACTTATTTATTGCTTGATGGGGCAAATACACCAATGGTACTTGGTGATCATCAGGGCTACTGGTTCTCTGCAATGCTGCAAACCAATTCAAAGCATTGCATATTCCACGCACAAGCTCAAACACTTGGGTAATCTCTCCATTTGTCTTCATAGGCAAATGAAGACAAAACATTTCCATTTAGAGGGGCTGGAGAGATAGCATGGAGGTAGAGCGTTTGCCTTTCATACAGAAGGTCATTGGTTCGAATCCTAGCATCCCATATGGTCCCCGGAGCCAGCCAGGAGCGATTTCTGAGCCTGGAGCCAGGAATAACCCCTAAGCACTGTCGGGTGTGACCCCAAAACAAAACAAAAAATGTAAAGAAAAAAAAAAGAAATAAAGCAGAACTCAAAAAATAATTGATATTTTAAGAATCCTCAAAGCTGGGTCTGAGAGATAGTAGAAGGGGGTATGCACTTGTCTTGCATACAAATGACTCTTTTTTTTTTTTTTGGTTTTTGGGCCACACCCGGCGGTGCTCAGGGGTTACTCCTGGCAGTCTGCTCAGAAATAGCTCCTGGCAGGCACGGGGACCATATGGGACACCGGGATTCGAACCAACCACCTTTGGTCCTGGATCGGCTGCTTGCAAGGCAAACACCACTGTGCTATCTCTCCGGGCCCACAAATGACTCTTAATTCAACCCCCACCACCCCAGAGGGTTCCCCAAGCACTGCCAGAAGTGTTCCCTTAAGCACAGATACAGGAGTAAGCCCTGAATACTGCCAGATTTGGGCCTACTTCCCCCCCCCCCCAAAAAAAAATAAAACAAGAAAAATAACAAAAGAATCCTCAAGGCAGAGGTATTTATTACGAAGTTTAAAACCATGTCCATGAGCAATATTTGAATGAATCAGATAACTCTTATTCCTAGGAAACTATAACTGCCCTGCATTTTTTGTTTGTTTTGCTTTTGTTTCCATTTGGGGACACCTTCAGCAATGCTCAGAGTTTACTTTTGATTCTTCGCTCAGGAATCACTCCTGGCAGCTACTCAGGGATTTTCAAGGTAGCATTCAATGATGCTTACGACTATGTGATGTTAGGGAATCAAACCAAGGTTAGACCTTGTACTTTTCCCTCTTTAGTAATTTCTTTTTTTTTTTTTTTGGTTTTTGGGCCACACCCGTTTGACACTCAGGGGTTACTTCTGGCTATGTGCTCAGAAATCGCCTCTGGCTTGGGGGGACCATATGGGACGCCGGGGGATCGAACCACAGTCCGTTCCTTGGTAGAGCTTACAAGGCAGTCACCTTATCTCTAGCGCCACCTTCCCGGCCCCTCTTTAGTAATTTCTAAGAATTATTTTTGTTTAGAAAAGAGAGGAGAGAGTGAAATAAAATGCCTGTCTCAGAAGCAGGTGGGAGACGGTGTGTTGGAGGGAAGAGGCCATCAGGGAGGGTGAGAGGGAAACTGGTGACATTGGTGGCAGTAAATGGGCATTGGTGAAAGTTGTGATACGTTGTATGACTGTAAATCATGAACAACTTTATCTGTGGAAAATAAAAACTGAAGTATGGACAGTCTTGTAACCATGATGTTAAGATTTTTTTTAAAAAGTCTGAAAAAAGAATTGTTTTTGTTTACAAAAACAAAGTTCACAAATTTTTAGTGATAGGGAAAAACCTAAGAAGAATATTTAAAGATTACCCCAAATCCTACTACTTAAAATTAACTATAATTAACAATGGCAACTATCATTGCAGATCTCTCTGTATTAATGTACCAATAAGCTGACAAATAATTTAAGAAAGATATTTCATTTAATTTACTTATTATTTGCCATCCTGGGGCTTGAACCCAGGGCATCATGCATGCAAGGCAAATGCTCTACTGCTAAGCTAAATTATTGGCATGAATATATTTTAATCCAAAGTTTGAACTTAAATTTTGCTTAGATCTAAAACACAAACCTAAGTTGAAACTAAAGGAATGGACATAATATAGTATGTCTTTGACACGAAAAGTAATAATTCTTCAAAGAAAACTCTGAATTTAAGAAAATGTATATAAAATTGTGGTTGGAGTAATCTCTACATATCTTCATTCTAGGAAATGTTTATAGTGTATACAAAGTACATAGAACAATATGACAAGTTTCTGTATATCCATCACCCATTAATTTTTTTATCATTATTTTTGGGTCATACCTGGTGGCACACAGGGGTTACTCCTGGCTCTGCACTTAGAAGTCACTCCTGGCAGGCTTGGGGGACCATATGAGATGCTTGGAATCAAACCAGGCTTAGTGCAGTGTTGGCTGCGTGCAAGGCAAATGCCTTACTGTTGTGCTATTGCTCTGGCTTTCTCACCCATTAATATTAATTATCGTTAACATCTTCTTCTGTGATGGAAATATTAGATTTTGTATACTTCTGGGATATTCATTTTTTTGGGAGGTTCCTCCAGAGATACTTGACGAACTGGGTCAGTAGTTCAATACCTGGACCCAGGATGCAGTGCTAGTCTGCCTGCCAGAGACTACCAGCACCCCTTCAACAGTGCTCAGGGCCTCCAGAGTTGCACCTTCTGATGCCCTGAAGCCCGTGTGGTGCCAGGAATGGAACCCAGCCTAGGTGTGTGTCAGGAACGTGACTTCATGGCTGTGCTATCTCCTGGCCCTCATCATCACCTTTTGCTCATTGGATGCATCAGTTCTTTATACACATCAGTCCTTTATCAGAAACTCTTGCAAACGTTTTATCTGCTCTGCAACTTGTATATTCATCCCTGTAGCAAAATCTTCTCTAAGCACGCACTTGAAAAAAAGTTTTATTCTGACCTATTTCATCTTCTTATTGCAAGTGTTTTATGTAGACAATATAGAATTGGGCTTTGCTTTTTAATGACTACACTTCTTTTTCACCGAGGAATTTCAATGCTGATTTAGGTGAGTGACTTCACATCTCTTCAAGTGCATGTTACACCTTCCCTGTCGCCCCAATACTAACTTCCCTCTACCACCCTTTATGGGTTGGCCCCTCCAGTGACTCCCACTCTCCTCTCACTCTAATAATTTCAAATCTTCAGTTAGAACACAAATGTTTGTTTTGATTTGACTTTGTTTTCTGGCTTTGTGTGTCCATAACTTTAGGGTACGGGGAACAGAACAGGAGTTTCACATACATAAGGATGTACTGCACCACTGAGTCCCATCCTGGCTATTAATGATGCTTCATTTAGGTCCTGCTGACCTAGTGGCATTTATTTGCTCTGTTGGTGAAGAGGGGGAATCCAAGTACAAAGTGGACACCCATGCCTTTCTACCCTGAGCACTCAGCGTGGTTCTTACTGCCACCGAGAGCCAACCTACCTCTTTGTTTAGGCTCAGAGGCAGCAAACATGGCCATGAAACCATTTCCCGCTATGTTGGCATCAGAGATCATTTGTACCATCATCTTGTTGCCACTGGACACCAGAGCTCCAGGCCGGAAGGTGCCACAGAAGCGACCGAGGCGCTGGCCACCAGTGTGGCCATTGTACACATCCACAAAGTCATAGCGACACAAGTTGTCGCTCTCCAGATCTATGAATCGGAAAGTGAGAACGACCACCTTCCCGACAGGGACCTGCCAAACAGAGAGAAGAGTATCAGGAAAACAGCATCCTTGGCTTTCCCACTAGTCAGTTACAAACTCATTCACGCCTGATCTAAGTCAGGATGTTGGTTTTGGGTGGGTAGTTGTTTTGTTTAATCACAATGTGTTCCCAGCAAAAACAAGCACTTACTCTCTTTGGGCAAATACCACGGTTCTCTAGGGCAGTCTCACTCCTAGGGAGTTTATC